>NC_088870.1:49992942-50296276 GCF_032884065.1 Artemia franciscana
AAGGGTAAAATGTGACTTAAATTATCCAAATAAGATACAAAATTTTGAATATAGTTCTGACAATAACTGAACTATGATCACTCAGTAATATTGACAAGAAACAAGTGACAAACCAAGTGGAATTTAATTGGCAGTCAAGGGCATATAATTGACAGTCAGGATACAGGCCAAAGGGAATAAACAGGCATGTATAATTGTAGTCCAAACATAGTTGGTGATTTTCTAGTCGAAAAATACTTCCCTGGCTAATTTAGAACTTTTAAAAGATTAACCTATTGAAACTCTCCTATCCAAGTATTTAGTGGATAACACCCAACACTAAAAGGTAAGCAGGATATAGGATTCAAACTCTGTACCTGTATGCTGTATATCTGATTCACAGTTACGATCCTCAGATATATCAGCATGTCAAAAATTATTTTACTATTCTTGTATTTGATTCTAATTTGACGCCCAGAAACACCGAGTCTATATTGACTGTGATGTAAAATTTCTTTTATATTTGTACCGTGTATTTTATCTTAATTTTAAAACTTTAGAATAGTAATTAAATTTCAAGCACTGTTATTAATGTATGTAAATTGTTTTTCATTGGATAATTTCAAAAGATAAATAGTTTCAAAAAATATTTCAGTCATATGAAAAAAAAATATTCGAAAAATGAAAGCTGAAACGAAGTTACTGCCTATGCAAAGCTTTGATTCTTCTTGGTATTACAAAAAGAAAACTCAAAATGACGAGGTATCATTCCCAATATGAAAGGGACTGTCCCCTCCTTAACACCTCTCTCTTTACTCTAAAGTTTTCTTTATTGTTTTAAAAGGTAGAGTTGTGACATTTTCAAAGTTTACCATAAAGAGCGAGGCGTTAAGGAGGGGGCATCCCTTTTTATGCAGGAAATATTTTCTTTTTGTTATAAGTTTTAATGTCGCTCCTTACTTTCAGTGACAAAATAAACTTGTTTTGTATATAATAAAACTAAGAGCTAACTTGACTTGGCGTAAAAAAGAGCTAAGCGAAACCACCACTATTCCTCCCGAACTGCCAACTTTTAAGCAGAAACATACACATGTATTAGCATAAGAAGCCAAAACATTGGAAAGGACATCAAGCTGAACGATTGAACCCAAAATATTGGCGCATGATCCCTCCTTACCTTATCCTCCCTCTCTCCAACACACAGAAGGTAAAAGGAAACATGTTATAATCAATCAGTTCTACATAACGAACTGCAGTAAGGAGCGACCAGGCCCAATAGTAAACGAAACTCTATAACACGGAATTTGGATACTATTAGATACATCAAAAGAATCGGATTCTTATGATGATTTTAAATATATAAGTTTCATCGCGTTTAGTTCAACCCATCAAAAGTTAAAAGCCTGAGAAAATTTTCCTTGTTTTGAAAAATAGGGGGAAACACCCTCAACAAGTCCTAGAGTCTTAACGAAAAACACACCATCGCATTCAGCGAAGTTTCAAGCTCCTGTCTACAAAATGTGGAATTTCGTATTTTTTTGAAGACAGATCAAAGGTGCGTTTTTTTTTGTTTTTTTTTCAGGGGTGATCGTATCGACCCAGTGGTGATAGAATGTCGCATAGGGCTCACTCCAACGGAAATTAACAGTTCTAGTACCCTTTTTAAGTGACCGAAAAAATCGGAGTGGACCTAGGCCCCCTCTCACGCTCATTTTTTCCCAAAGTCAACGGATAAAAATTTTGAGATAGCTATTTTGTTCATCATAGTCAAAAAACCTAATAACAGTGTCTTTAGTGACAACTTACTCCATCACTGTCCAAGGGGGAGGGGTTACAAGTTACAAAATTTGTGTTTAGGTATAGTAATGGTTATTGAGAAGTGTATAGACGTTTTCAAGGGGATTTTTTTGTGTTGGGAGAGGGGGGTTAAGTGGGAGGATCTTTCCACGGAAGAATTTATCTTGGAGGAAGAAGATTTGCATGAAGGGGAGCGCAGTATTTTCTAGCATTATTTAAACAACAAAAAATGAGAAAATAAATAATGAAGGTTTTTCAATTGGAAGTATGGAGTTGCATTAAAACTTAAAAAAAAAACAGAAATTATTGCGTACATAAGGGGTCCGTCTCCTCCTTAATGCCTCGCTCTTTACGCTAAAGTATTTTTAGTAATTTCAACTATTTATTCTACGGTCTTTGTGATTCAGAGGTCATTCTGAAAGAATGGGACAAAATTCAAGCTTTAGTGTAAGGAGCAAGCTATTGACAAGGTATCGAACCTCCTTATATGCGTAATAAAAATATACAAATACAAAAGTTCGCTACGTAAGTTAGATCGTAAGTTACGTATATTTATTACTAATAAAAACATTTGTAAAATATTTGCGAATCAGGGGGGTGGGGTAAAGTATATGAACAATGTGAAATTAGAAAACAGTTCTTATTTCATAATGTGCAGAATAATTGTAGCTAACACACTTGGCATTCAGACCAGCTATACTTTACCCCCACTCTCCCTAATGTGTAAATATATAGCCCAAATTTGTTTCTAAAGTAATATATTTTTTTCATACTCATATTCATATTCAATGCGTACATAGACGCATTGTAAAACCGTTTTTTTTCGTTAGTTTCTTTCAGCTTAGCGTCGGATAAAACAATGAGAAGTGACCGAATACATGGGAAATATACTATATATTTGCAAATCAGGGGTGGGGTAAAGTATATGAACAATGCGAAGTTAGAAAACAATTCTTATTTCATAATGTGCAGAATAATTGTATCTAACACATTTGGCATTCAGACCAGCTATATTGTACCCCCACTCTCCCTAATGTGTAAATATATAGCCCAAATTTGTTTCTAAGGTATTATATTTTGATCATACTCAGATAAATTTCATTAGCATTGACCGTCGGAGAAAGAGGTTCTACTTATATGAAGAATATTAGGTCGGGGCTATATAAACTTGCAGTTTTCACAAACAACCAGCTAATTAAAAGGGAAATTGACCATCTCTTGTCACAATTTAAGTTTAAGATTTTCACTTCTGAGAGTTTCTTCTGGTAAGGGGAAGAATTCTTTTCAGTGACACTTCCTCCTTCCCCTTCTCCGCCTGGTTTAATTTATTTATATTCAAACAATTAGAATTTTTCTGGTAAAATTCAACAGCCCTTGTTTTTGAGCAGTCGTTCCATGGGCTCTTGTAAGGGTGGACAGGGGGGCTCCAGAACCAGCCCCCCTCCTGGTTGAATGACGCTGCCTTATATTTTTATATTTTTGTTTTGATGTTGCTTATAATTGAGCATTGGGATTGTGGATTAGACCAGGTTTGACCCCCCCCCCCGCCCATAAAATTCAGTCTGTGGCCGCACATGATTCGTTCTCACAGAATTGGACGGAAAGTCCAATTTTAGTATACGGAGTGGGAGGGGGGTAGCTGAGAAAAGTATAGCCCGCATCAGCTGGAGAACAATTTTTGTTAATTTCAAAGTTGTGTTTTTATTCTTTACTTTGCTTGAATATTTTTCTTCATTTTAAAGAAATTTTATTCCTTTTTACATTTATTTGAAAAACTATCTTTGTATTTCATAGTATCGATGAATGAATATTTATTGGTACTTTTCTGGTATAGTGACCCAACTCAAGAATTATGATGTGTAAAACTCGAGAACAAGCCTAGAACCCGTTTTTCATCTGTTTGTATTAAGAAATAATTAGCTTATGCTCAGTGAAAAACAAGGGGGTTGTGACTAAATGCATTAGACTTGTATAACTGGAGCTATTTATTTGTATATTAGGGAGGGTTGGGGGTAAAATATTTGGACAGCACGAAGTTAGAAAACAATTTTTACATCACAATATGCAGAATAATTGGAATAATTGCAGCTTACACATTTTGTTGGCAGACCCGCTATACTTTACCTCCACCCTCCCCCATAATGTGAGAATATATAGCCCAAACACTTCTTGAGTGGAGTCACAATAAGTATTTATTTTATTTTTGCATCCTCGATAGAGGAACCCTTTTTCCTTTAAAGCAATGCCACTTAATTAGTTAGTGTTTGTACCATAGACAAACACTGAAAAATCCATCAAACTTTTTATATCTAAAGGCTTAACATGAGATGAAAAAAGCCCATAATAGCAAGATTTGAAATACTGTTTAGGATTTAAAGCCAAGTTTGCCAAGTTTAGACCAGCAATTTTATTTTTCGAGGATGTTTTATAGTGAGAAATAATTTTTATTCTATATTGTAACTAATTATTAATCCCAAATTGAGATTTGTAACTAATAGTTTTGTTCATAAAAAAACTCTCTATTTGAATGCTTTGTTTTCTAAATATTTAATAAACTCAACAAAAGATGTCAAAGATTTTGAAGAAGCAATAAAAATTAAAAAACAGTTAAAAATTTTTGAAAGGTAAACCATGTTGGTGAACGTGATAAATAATTCTTGTTTTGTATAAAATCGTTTGATCGAAGGTTTTTTTGTTTTTAAATCGATACTTAGTACAGCAAAGCAAACGTTGGATATATGACTAATAAATCAACCAGAGATCAGATAAAGTTTATTTAAGTTTCGGGAATAAAGAGAAAAAATATCAGATAACAATATAGTAATCTCTTTGTTGGGTTGCTCCTTACTCGAAAACTAAAAATTTCCGAGTGTCAGACACGAACAGAGCTATGAACAAAATATATCTCTGCGTAACAGCAGAGGTATTGTTTGGGTCTTTTCATGGGGAGGGAGAAGCTGGTCCCTTCTTCTCCACTGTACCGCTTGATCTTTAGGGCAAGGACGTATTTTACATGTGTTTTTATTTGCCATTTTGTCAGAAAAAGACTGAGAAATACAGACACAATTCGTCTGCACCGTTAAGCCGGCTTAAATCTTATACACAGGTACATATGAATTGTAATACTTCCTGGCAAAATGTCCTCGAGAACAAGGAATCGAAAGATCCACCCTATTGTTCATTTCTGCTTATTTCTTCCCTATTGTTCAGTTCCTATTGTTCTTGTTCCGGTTCCTGCATAATCAACGCATTGATGCGTAGTTAGAAATTTTGTTCTTACCAAGTCACAAATCATTCGGAAACTTGATATGTTATTACAGATAAATCCAAGCCTTTATCTGTCTACTTAGTTAAGTACAGCGGTACTTATCTCTTATACCCACCCCACTCAAGAAGTGAAGTTAGGTTAATCCTAATGAAGTATACCTAAGAATGATAAAAATAAAACATTTTAGTTACAAAATGATACTGATATGACAGGGCCGTATCCGGGTTTTTTCGGGGGTGTTTTACACAAGAATTTCTTCGGGGAATGGGAGAGTACACAAAAAAACTAAAAAACGCAAAAAAAATTTGATTATAACCATTTTTACTACATTTTTATAAGTCAAACAAACATTTGGGGGGGGGGGGTCAAACCCCCAAACCCCCTTCCTGGATACGGTCTTGTTGTATGATGTAGCACCGATCATTCAAGTTGTTCATCCATAGACGTTTTTTTTTCGTTAGTTTCTTTCAGCTTAGCGTGGGATAAAACAATGAGAAGTGACCGAATACATGGGAAATATTTAATTTGGGCTATATATTTGCAAATCAGGGGGTGGGGTAAAGTATATGAACAATGTGAAGTTAGAAAACAATTCCTATTTCATAATGTGCAGAATAATTGTATCTAACAGATTTGGCACTCAGACCAGCTATACTTTATCCCCACTCTCCCTAATGTGTAAATATATAGCCCAAATTTTTTTTCTAAAGTATTATATTTTTATTATACTCAGATAAATTTCATTAGCATTGATCTTCAGAGAAACAGGTTCTACTTAGATGAAGAATATTAGGTCGGGGGTACATATTAGAAGTACCGCCAAAATTATGGAAACAACAACAGAGAATTATGAAAATCAAGCACCCCAGAACGTTTTATTTTAAATGGTTTCTGACCTAACATAACTAAACCAAAATGCAAACTAAAATATGTAATTAAAATGCACCTATGTTGTAGTGTATTTACGCTCTCTTGCGCTAAGCTAATTATTACCGAATGCAAATACAGAAATAAACCAGTTCTGGCAGACCAAGAACTTGAGCGTGGTGGGTATAAGGGATAAGCCTTCGTGGAGCGAAACTATTCAAGCTAAAATTTAGAAATTTTCTATAAAAAATTTTCGAACCACGAGAATGCAAAGTAGGCTAAGAAAATTTAATAACTATCTAAACTGGAAACGTGGCGTCATACAAAAATAGCATTTACATAAATCGTATCATATAAACATGTGCATACACTATTTTAAAAAGTGGTAGTTGCGCAGGTATTGTTGTGGCAGTTGCGCTAGATCAAAGGGCGGACCGATTGCGACAGCTGAAGGCCCGAGCACTATCCCAAGTGAAGTGAATCCAAACTGCAGCGGTCTGAGTGGAGCGAGGGCCAACTATACCAAGTGCCTCCGAAGGTGGCTCTTTGTATAGTTTAAATATAATATCCAAAATACTCACATTATGAAAGCCCATGCTATTTGATTGAATCGCAATCTGTGGTTACGCGTTGGCATTACCAATAGTGCACGCACTCCATCAGAAAAGGTCTCAATAAGAACTCTATAAGTCAGCGCAAATCTATTATTCTTTACCAAAAACAATTTTTGGATGAGTTTCGTGAAATTATTTTTATTGTAACCCAGGCACGTACGCAGAAATTTTTTTCGGGGGGGGGGGGGCAAAACCTTCGAAACAGCAGGTATGAAGTAACACTTTTTTTATTTAGTAATGCAAAAAGCCTGTATATCGGAAAATACAGATTAACTCTAATCTGTAGTATTGTAGCGGATGGGGGGAAGAAGACTGAAGCCTCAAAAGTACGTTTTAGGCTCAGGTTATATTCATAGCGATTTAGAACCAGTGACTAATCTATTATATCCCACTGAAAGGGAAATTTTAGGGTTTACAGTGCGATATGGATGCTGTGGGGGGTAGTTCTTCTATTGCAAAAACGTAGATTTTAATGACAAAATGATAATTTCCAAAATTTATTCATTAAAAGCTGTACTTTATCCTGAAAAGAGGGATAAAAGCCCTAATATCAAAAAATAATTCTATTTTGCTGTGGGAAGCAAACTCTCTTTACAAAAAAAAATAAAAGTACAATTGCTAATTACTTCAAAGAGGGTAAAAAGTTAGACAGAAAATGGATTAATAATTGGGCAGTGACTTGACTGGATAATTGCATGCTGTAAAATCCCCCAAAAAAGGCTTCATACATGTATCTAGATTCTTAATAAATGTCCTACTTTTGCCAGAAATCCCAAGAAACCATGGGGAAATTAAACATTTCACAAAATTTCGGGGGGGCCAGGACCAAAGGCCCCCCCCTGTGCACGTTCCAGTTGTAACCCCTTCCCATTTGGAACAAAAATCTTAGATACGGCCTTCGAAATAAGCTACTATCTAGTCTGCTTCCTATTAAAGAGAACAAGAAATTTTTGTGATGCCTTTTTGTAAGTTAATCAAATTGATTCTTTTTTAAGAGTATGCCTATGTCAGATTGGGAATACAAGTAACTCTCGTCTTTTTTTATTGTTTTTTAAATATCAAATTTTAGCTATTAAAAAGAAAAAAAATGATTTTTTGTGTTTGTGTGAAAAATTAAGAAGAATAAAAAACGAAACGTCTTTGAATCACACCACGTTTAAGAATTCCTTCAATTCCATTCAGTTTTCTTCAATTCACTGAATTTACCCCACTCCCTCTATAGACATTTTTTTTATTTTCACAGAAAACTGCTTTTTTGTATTTTATTGAAAAGAGAATCTCCCAACACATTAGTTTTAAATAAATACATTTGCCTCCAGTCCCGAAATTTTGTTTAATTAGCACCGTGGCTAGGCTACGTACTAGGCTATGAGCAAGGGATTACGAATTACGTGTTTATTCCCCCCTAGGAAGACCTTCTAGGCAAAATATTTCCTTCATCCCTCGTCACTCATCTACTTAAAATGCAAAATAGTACAAGTAAGCCCATAGAGGTACCTTGAACCGTTGCAAAAAAAAAAGACTTATAAGATTCGTTTGGACAAAACTAGCTACAGAAGCGTAAACGTGTCTACTGCAGTGTTTCCATTCTAGGGCTTTCCCCCTATACAGGGAATTTTTTAAATCTCTTAGGGGTGAACTTTTTCAGTTAGGGATTTGGGGAATTTTTAGAGACTTTTACTAGTCCTCTGGAATTTTGAAAGGATATCTAAGGTTTCAGCCCTAGAAAATCCCCTTCCAACTTAAAAAGGAAATACAACCAGGACTTAGAGTAGCAAATTAATTGTATATATCCTGCTTCTACTGGACATCCCTCTTCACCATCGGGGCCCAATAGAATGGATAATATATAATAAAAAATAAAAAAAATTTTATGTTCTTTTCTACACAATTTCCATAAGCTTGGTTAGTTAATTGTTAATTTAAAACTTCTCTCACTTTGCTGTTTCCAACTTGCCTCTTTTTCTAATATTTGATCATTGAACTGCAATGAATTTTAGGAGTAGTGCTACCCAATAACAACACAAAGCATTATAAAAATTTTTGGATTACCAGGTGATCTGTCACCTTTTACTGGTTGTTTTAAACATTTGCTCTTTCTATAGGATAATGACTTTCTTGTCAATAAAGAATATTTTCATTTTCAAGATGATTAGCTTAAGGTGATTGAAAGCCAGTTGATGCTCAATGATAACCCCCCCCCCTGCCTGCTGTAACTACCAAAAAGTTCAGTCTCTTATGTTTCTTAAAGTTTTTTTTATATAGATGTTTCTACAGCACCAAAGGGATAAATTATTGTCGTTTAATATAGAGGATGGGGACAGAGATAGACAGGCGACAGAATTAGAATTAGACAGGGGACAGGGATAAAGCCATATTTTGTTTTATTTACCGATTCTTACTATGACACAGTCTTGCCTGTTTAGCCTGCCTGGCTGCCAAGTGAAAAATACTATGCAGTGTTGACATAGCATTGTTTATTTGTCATTAGAAATAAACTTAGATTAATTTAACAAGATTACCCATAATCATAAGTAACCATAAATAAAAAATATTTTGCTCCTAGATTTAAGTAACATAAAATAGATAAGTTTTTTAACTGAAAGTAAAGACCCACATTAAAATTTGGGAAGAAGGAAATTATTCTGCATAGGAGGGGGGCTACCCCTTCCTCAAACCTCACTCTTTAAGTTAAAGTCTTAATGCAATGACTTCTGTTCGACCAGTCTTGCTTAAAAAATTGTGACAAAAAATCAGACTTTAGCGTAAAGAGCGAGCGTTGAGGATGGGTTTGTCCCCCTTCATATACAAAATAATTCATGTTTGTTTTAGGTTTTATGTTGCTCCTTACTTTCAGTTGAAAAAACTTGTTTGTTTTATTTAATTTCTTACCAATTTTCAGATCATAACAAGAAATCCCCGTCCCCCTGACGTACAAAGTTTGCCTAAAAACTTCCCTTCCCGCAGAAAAGTTATCCCCGTATAACCCACCCCTTCGCGGAAAATTCCCCAAGCGAAGGAATTCCGAATATATCCCAATAACAAATAATTGTCTATATGTGAACAATGAGCAAATTCCGTAATACACCCCATTTTCTTCAGGAACAATGGGGGGTGTTTGTCATCCCCAAAGGCATAGTTGTTGGACCTTTAAACTATGTTGAGTCAAATGACCATCTAAAATTTTGATCGGATGTCTTTTGGGGAAAGGGGACCAAGAATGGAGGCTAGTTGCACTCCAGTCTTTTTGGTCCCTTAAAAAAGGCCTTTTTCAAACTTCTTAGCACTATTAATACGACAAGATCGCCCCTGGAAAAAAAAACCCGTATCCGTGTTTATTTCTTCTCGCAAAAAATACGAAATACCGCATATTTGTAGATAGGAGCTTGAAACCTCTACAATGATGTTTTTGATATGCTGAATCTGATGGTGTAATTTTCAGGGGCGGATCTAAAGCATAATCTTGGGGGAGCCCATTGTGACAAAGGTACCAATAATTGACGAAATTGACAAATTTATTCTAAAAAAGAGTGAAAAAAGGGATAAAGGGCACAAGAAAAATTTTGGGGTTGTCCGGGGCCAACCTGGATCCACCAATGGTAACTTTCGTTGGGTATGTCCCTTTTTTCGAAAATCAGACAAATTTTCTCAGGCTCGCAGCTTTTGATGATTGACATTAAACTTAATGATTTTAAATATCTGGAATCAACATAAAAAGCGAATTCTTTTGACGTATCAATTGTTGTGAAAATTCCTCTTTTTTTGCTCCTATTGGGCCAAGTCCCTCCCTATTTACAGTTCGTTACCACAAACTTTTTGATGGAAGCCTACACGAAAAAACTGTGTTTCCTTTGGGTTCCCCCTGTATTGGAAAATTGTTCGGAAATATAACTAGACGAATATTTTGCAAAAAATAGTTAAAATTAAAAAAAAAAGCAATAAGAAATCTCTAAATAATGGCGTTCATATAAATTTGTCATGTGGCAAAATTTATATAGGTTATACCAGTGCTGCCAGAAATCTGATAAAATGTGCCACTGGCAAAAAAAGAGAAAATCCTCCAGTGACATTGCGCCAATTTTTTCCACGAAGAATCGCTTTAAAAATGTGGTGTTTAGGAAAATCTAATGTGTAGTTACCAAAGAAAGTCCCCAAGAGCGCAAATGCCCTCTGCTGGGTCATACGGGTCAATAACTAACAGAAATGGTCCTTTAACACGATGCACTAGAGGGTAATAAAGATTCGAGTAAAATTTTTGGGCCAGAATCTTTTTAATTTCTGTCGCCGCAGCATATTTAGCCTAACCCTCACCGCGTAAAAATAGAGATTGCTAATTTTAATACAAAGAACATTAGATCGGTTCTAAAAGCTAGGAAGGGTTTCTAAATTAAAAAATACAGCTCTTACATTCTGCAATTAACAGGCGCTCGGATAAATACAGTCAATTTGATTTACGATAAGTTTCCCAGAGAAGGGAAAATGAATTGCATTTTTTTTTTATCCTTTAAGAGCATAAGACAGCCAAAAAAGACAATGCTAAATAAAAAAAAACTGCTGACTTAGCCAACTGAAAATTGAAATCCCCATTGTAATATATTTGTTTTCATTCTTTTTCGTTCCTTTTCAAAATTTGATCTTTCAGAAGGCGCCTCATCTGTGAATGCTCTCTTAGTTTTAGTTTAAGTTGGAATATTCTAGCCTTAATTTCCTATTTCCGTTTTCTCGGCGCTGAGGACGAACCCAACGGCGTAATTAGGGAATAAATTTTTCCCACAGCCTCTGTTGGGGTGCCATTTTGGCATAATTCATAAAAGGTAGACCACTTACGTTATAAATGGTAAAGGGTATAGATAATTTAACTGCTCTCAGGTGCTGAAATATTTACATGCACCTCTCGAACCGTTTACATCGCCCTGTAATGTTTGCCATTTTGGTACTTATGCATTATTAAGAACGCACTCAATAAGTGAAGTTAGGTTCTTCCGTGAAACAAACTACGATGCAGGTACATTTTAATTAAATATTTGGTACTTGTTCACTATTCAATTGATTCAATTCAATACAGAACACACTCAAGAATTTTGCCAAGAAAATCCAGTTTCATAGCCTCAAAGACAAAACTCAATTTAGTGTGCTATGCATAGTGATAGAAGATAGTGTCTGAACATGGATTTTGAAATGAAGATTTGGGATTTGCCAAAGACTTAAAAAGAGGCAATTATATTTTTGAGGATAAGGGGTTGTTGCCCACAACAAAACAGTGCGTCAATGGATAGCCCACACCATGAACTTAAAAAAAGGAATATTTATGGAAGTATAACAATAGGCCATGTTTGAAAAAAGTCAATTTGCCTAATTTCCTAAAAAAAAGTCTGATTTTACAATTTTCCTAATAAAGTATTATTATTTCATCATATTTTGTTTTATTTCATTAGCTTTATCAAAAGTTTGGGCTATATATTAGGAAATTAGTAAGGGGGAGTGCATTATATCAAATACCTAACTTACCCTAATCTAACCACCTCTATATATAAAATATTGAATTAAATGTACCTGCATCGTAGTTTGTTTCAACTCAAAACGGACAGAAATTACTCCGTATATTAAAGGGGATTTTCCCTCCCCTGAAGCCCCACTCTTTACTCCAAAGTTTTTTACTGTTTTAAGAAGTAAAGTTGAGAGAAAGATTCGATCTTTAGCGTAAAGAGCGGGGCATTAGGGGAGGGAAAAGTCCCCAGCACCGATCATTCAAGTTGTTCATCCATAGACGTTTTTTTTTCGCTAGTTTCTTTCAGCTTAGCGTGGGATAAAACAATGAGAAGTGACCGAATACATGGGAAATATTTAATTTGGGCTATATATTTGCAAATCAGGGGGTGGGGTAAAGTATATGAACAATGTGAAGTTAGAAAACAATTCTTATTTCATAATGTGCAGAATAATTGTATCTAACAGATTTGGCACTCAGACCAGCTATACTTTATCCCCACTCTCCCTAATGTGTAAATATATAGCCCAAATTTTTTTTCTAAAGTATTATATTTTTATTATACTCAGATAAATTTCATTAGCATTGATCTTCAGAGAAACAGGTTCTACTTAGATGAAGAATATTAGGTCGGGGGTACACATTAGAAGTACCGCCAAAATTATGGAAACAACAACAGAGAATTATGAAAATCAAGCACCCCAGAACGTTTTATTTTAAATGGTTTCGGACCTAACATAACTAAACCAAAATGCTAACTAAAATATGTAATTAAAATACACCCATGTTGTAGTGTATTTACGCTCTCTTGCGCTAAGCTAATTATTACCGAATGCAAATACAGAAATAAACCAGTTCTGGCAGACCAAGAACTTGAGCGTGGTGGGTATAAGGGATAAGCCTTCGTGGAGCGAAACTATTCAAGCTAAAATTTAGAAATTTTCTATAAAAAATTTTCGAACCACGAGAATGCAAAGTAGGCTAAGAAAATTTAATAACTATCTAAACTGGAAACGTGGCGTCATACAAAAATAGCATTTACATAAATCGTGTCATATAAACATGTGCATACACTATTTTAAAAAGTGGTAGTTGCGCAGGTATTGTAGTGGCAGTTGCGCTAGATCAAAGGGCGGACCGATTGCGACAGCTGAAGGCCCGAGCACTATCCCAAGTGAAGTGAATCCAAACTGCAGCGGTCTGAGTGGAGCGAGGGCCAACTATACCAAGTGCCTCCGAAGGTGGCTCTTTGTATAGTTTAAATATAATATCCAAAATACTCACATTATGAAAGCCCATGCTATTTGATTGAATCGCAATCTGTGGTTACGCGTTGGCATTACCAATAGTGCACGCACTCCATCAGAAAAGGTCTCAATAAGAACTCTATAAGTCAGCGCAAATCTATTATTCTTTACCAAAAACAATTTTTGGATGAGTTTCGTGAAATTATTTTTATTGTAACCCAGGCACGTACGCAGAAATTTTTTTCGGGGGGGGGCAAAACCTTCGAAACAGCAGGTATGAAGTAACACTTTTTTTATTTAGTAATGCAAAAAGCCTGTATATCGGAAAATACAGATTAACTCTAATCTGTAGTATTGTAGCGGATGGGGGGAAGAAGACTGAAGCCTCAAAAGAACGTTTTAGGCTCAGGTTATATTCATAGCGATTTAGAACCAGTGACTAATCTATTATATCCCACTGAAAGGGAAATTTTAGGGTTTACAGTGCGATATGGATGCTGTGGGGGGTAGTTCTTCTATTGCAAAAACGTAGATTTTAATGACAAAATGATAATTTCCAAAATTTATTCATTAAAAGCTGTACTTTATCCTGAAAAGAGGGATAAAAGCCCTAATATCAAAAAATAATTCTATTTTGCTGTGGGAAGCAAACTCTCTTTACAAAAAAAATAAAAGTACAATTGCTAATTACTTCAAAGAGGGTAAAAAGTTAGACAGAAAATGGATTAATAATTGGGCAGTGACTTGACTGGATAATTGCATGCTGTAAAATCCCCCAAAAAAAGCTTCATACATGTATCTAGATTCTTAATAAATGTCCTACTTTTGCCAGAAATCCCAAGAAACCATGGGGAAATTAAACATTTCACAAAATTTCGGGGGGGCCAGGACCAAAGGCCCCCCCCTGTGCACGTGCCAGTTGTAACCCCTTCCCATTTGGAACAAAAATCTTAGATACGGCCTTCGAAATAAGCTACTATCTAGTCTGCTTCCTATTAAAGAGAACAAGAAATTTTTGTGATGCCTTTTTGTAAGTTAATCAAATTGATTCTTTTTTAAGAGTATGCCTATGTCAGATTGGGAATACAAGTAACTCTCGTCTTTTTTTATTGTTTTTTAAATATCAAATTTTAGCTATTAAAAAGAAAAAAAATGATTTTTTGTGTTTGTGTGAAAAATTAAGAAGAATAAAAAACGAAACGTCTTTGAATCACACCACGTTTTAGAATTCCTTCAATTCCATTCAGTTTTCTTCAATTCACTGAATTTACCCCACTCCCTCTATAGACATTTTTTTTTATTTTCACAGAAAACTGCTTTTTTGTATTTTATTGAAAAGAGAATCTCCCAACACATTAGTTTTAAATAAATACATTTGCCTCCAGTCCCGAAATTTTGTTTAATTAGCACCGTGGCTAGGCTACGTACTAGGCTATGAGCAAGGGATTACGAATTACGTGTTTATTCCCCCCTAGGAAGACCTTCTAGGCAAAATATTTCCTTCATCCCTCGTCACTCATCTACTTAAAATGCAAAATAGTACAAGTAAGCCCATAGAGGTACCTTGAACCGTTGCAAAAAAAAAAAGACTTATAAGATTCGTTTGGACAAAACTAGCTACAGAAGCGTAAACGTGTCTACTGCAGTGTTTCCATTCTAGGGCTTTCCCCCTATACAGGGAATTTTTTAAATCTCTTAGGGGTGAACTTTTTCAGTTAGGGATTTGGGGGATTTTTAGAGACTTTTACTAGTCCTCTGGAATTTTGAAAGGATATCTAAGGTTTCAGCCCTAGAAAATCCCCTTCCAACTTAAAAAGGAAAAACAACCAGGACTTAGAGTAGCAAATTAATTGTATATATCCTGCTTCTACTGGACATCCCTCTTCACCATCGGGGCCCAATAGAATGGATAATATATAATAAAAAATAAAAAAAATTTTATGTTCTTTTCTACACAATTTCCATAAGCTTGGTTAGTTAATTGTTAATTTAAAACTTCTCTCACTTTGCTGTTTCCAACTTGCCTCTTTTTCTAATATTTGATCATTGAACTGCAATGAATTTTAGGAGTAGTGCTACCCAATAACAACACAAAACATTATAAAAATTTTTGGATTACCAGGTGATCTGTCACCTTTTACTGGTTGTTTTAAACATTTGCTCTTTCTATAGGATAATGACTTTCTTGTCAATAAAGAATATTTTCATTTTCAAGATGATTAGCTTAAGGTGATTGAAAGCCAGTTGATGCTCAATGATAACCCCCCCCCCCCTACCTGCTGTAACTACCAAAAAGTTCAGTCTCTTTTGTTTCTTAAAGTTTTTTTTATATAGATGTTTCTACAGCACCAAAGGGATAAATTATTGTCGTTTAATATAGAAGATGGGGACAGAGATAGACAGGCGACAGAATTAGAATTAGACAGGGGACAGGGATAAAGCCATATTTTGTTTTATTTACCGATTCTTACTATGACACAGTCTTGCCTGTTTAGCCTGCCTGGCTGCCAAGTGAAAAATACTATGCAGTGTTGACATAGCATTGTTTATTTGTCATTAGAAATAAACTTAGATTAATTTAACAAGATTACCCATAATCATAAGTAACCATAAATAAAAAATATTTTGCTCCTAGATTTAAGTAACATAAAATAGATAAGTTTTTTAACTGAAAGTAAAGACCCACATTAAAATTTGGGAAGAAGGAAATTATTCTGCATAGGAGGGGGCTACCCCTTCCTCAAACCTCACTCTTTAAGTTAAAGTCTTAATGCAATGACTTCTGTTCGACCAGTCTTGCTTAAAAAATTGTGACAAAAAATCAGACTTTAGCGTAAAGAGCGAGCGTTGAGGATGGGTTTGTCCCCCTTCATATACAAAATAATTCATGTTTGTTTTAGGTTTTATGTTGCTCCTTACTTTCAGTTGAAAAAACTTGTTTGTTTTATTTAATTTCTTACCAATTTTCAGATCATAACAAGAAATCCCCGTCCCCCTGACGTACAAAGTTTGCCTAAAAACTTCCCTTCCCGCAGAAAAGTTATCCCCGTATAACCCACCCCTTCGCGGAAAATTCCCCAAGCGAAGGAATTCCGAATATATCCCAATAACAAATAATTGTCTATATGTGAACAATGAGCAAATTCCGTAATACACCCCCTTTTCTTCAGGAACAATGGGGGGTGTTTGTCATCCCCAAAGGCATAGTTGTTGGACCTTTAAACTATGTTGAGTCAAACGACCATCTAAAATTTTGATCGGATGTCTTTTGGGGAAAGGGGACCAAGAATGGAGGCTAGTTGCACTCCAGTCTTTTTGGTCCCTTAAAAAAGGCCTTTTTCAAACTTCTTAGCACTATTAATACGACAAGATCGCCCCTGGAAAAAAAAAACCCGTATCCGTGTTTATTTCTTCTCGCAAAAAATACGAAATACCGCATATTTGTAGATAGGAGCTTGAAACCTCTACAATGATGTTTTTGATATGCTGAATCTGATGGTGTAATTTTCAGGGGCGGATCTAAAGCATAATCTTGGGGGAGCCCATTGTGACAAAGGTACCAATAATTGACGAAATTGACAAATTTATTCTAAAAAAGAGTGAAAAAAGGGATAAAGGGCACAAGAAAAATTTTGGGGTTGTCCGGGGCCAACCTGGATCCACCAATGGTAACTTTCGTTGGGTATGTCCCTTTTTTCGAAAACCAGACAAATTTTCTCAGGCTCGCAGCTTTTGATGATTGACATTAAACTTAATGATTTTAAATATCTGGAATCAACATAAAAAGCGAATTCTTTTGACGTATCAATTGTTGTGAAAATTCCTCTTTTTTTGCTCCTATTGGGCCAAGTCCCTCCCTATTTACAGTTCGTTACCACAAACTTTTTGATGGAAGCCTACACGAAAAAACTGTGTTTCCTTTGGGTTCCCCCTGTATTGGAAAATTGTTCGGCAATATAACTAGACGAATATTTTGCAAAAAATAGTTAAAATTAAAAAAAAAGCAATAAGAAATCTCTAAATAATGGCGTTCATATAAATTTGTCATGTGGCAAAATTTATATAGGTTATACCAGTGCTGCCAGAAATCTGATAAAATGTGCCACTGGCAAAAAAAGAGAAAATCCTCCAGTGACATTGCGCCAATTTTTTCCACGAAGAATCGCTTAAAAAATGTGGTGTTTAGGAAAATCTAATGTGTAGTTACCAAAGAAAGTCCCCAAGAGCGCAAATGCCCTCTGCTGGGTCATACGGGTCAATAACTAACAGAAATGGTCCTTTAACACGATGCACTAGAGGGTAATAAAGATTCGAGTAAAATTTTTGGGCCAGAATCTTTTTAATTTCTGTCGCCGCAGCATATTTAGCCTAACCCTCACCGCGTAAAAATAGAGATTGCTAATTTTAATACAAAGAACATTAGATCGGTTCTAAAAGCTAGGAAGGGTTTCTAAATTAAAAAATACAGCTCTTACATTCTGCAATTAACAGGCGCTCGGATAAATACAGTCAATTTGATTTACGATAAGTTTCCCAGAGAAGGGAAAATGAATTGCATTTTTTTTTTATCCTTTAAGAGCATAAGACAGCCAAAAAAGACAATGCTAAATAAAAAAAAACTGCTGACTTAGCCAACTGAAAATTGAAATCCCCATTGTAATATATTTGTTTTCATTCTTTTTCGTTCCTTTTCAAAATTTGATCTTTCAGAAGGCGCCTCATCTGTGAATGCTCTCTTAGTTTTAGTTTAAGTTGGAATATTCTAGCCTTAATTTCCTATTTCCGTTTTCTCGGCGCTGAGGACGAACCCAACGGCGTAATTAGGGAATAAATTTTTCCCACAGCCTCTGTTGGGGTGCCATTTTGGCATAATTCATAAAAGGTAGACCACTTACGTTATAAATGGTAAAGGGTATAGATAATTTAACTGCTCTCAGGTGCTGAAATATTTACATGCACCTCTCGAACCGTTTACATCGCCCTGTAATGTTTGCCATTTTGGTACTTATGCATTATTAAGAACGCACTCAATAAGTGAAGTTAGGTTCTTCCGTGAAACAAACTACGATGCAGGTACATTTTAATTAAATATTTGGTACTTGTTCACTATTCAATTGATTCAATTCAATTCAGAACACACTCAAGAATTTTGCCAAGAAAATCCGGTTTCATAGCCTCAAAGACAAAACTCAATTTAGTGTGCTATGCATAGTGATAGAAGATAGTGTCTGAACATGGATTTTGAAATGAAGATTTGGGATTTGCCAAAGACTGAAAAAGAGGCAATTATATTTTTAAGGATAAGGGGTTGTTGCCCACAACAAAACAGTACGTCAATGGATAGCCCACACCATGAACTTAAAAAAAGGAATATTTATGGAAGTATAACAATAGGCCATGTTTGAAAAAAGTCAATTTGCCTAATTTCCTAAAAAAAAGTCTGATTTTACAATTTTCCTAATAAAGTATTATTATTTCATCATATTTTGTTTTATTTCATTAGCTTTATCAAAAGTTTGGGCTATATATTAGGAAATTAGTAAGGGGGAGTGCATTATATCAAATCCCTAACTTACCCTAATCTAACCACCTCTATATATAAAATATTGAATTAAATGTACCTGCATCGTAGTTTGTTTCAACTCAAAACGGACAGAAATTACTCCGTATATTAAAGGGGATTTTCCCTCCCCTGACGCCCCACTCTTTACTCCAAAGTTTTTTACTGTTTTAAGAAGTAAAGTTGAGAGAAAGATTCGATCTTTAGCGTAAAGAGCGGGGCATTAGGGGAGGGAAAAGTCCCCTTTAATATACGGAGTAACTTCCGTTCGTATTGAGTTTTAATGTCGCTCCTTACTTTCAATTAAAAAACTTGTTTTTTTTTCAGTTAATTTCTATTCAAAACTCTATTGCTATCACAGGCAGACAGTTTTTCCACAAGCTCTTTCTACAATTATTCTGGCTGTATTATGAAGCAAGAATTGCTTTTTAACATGTTTCCTTCTCAACAGCCACAATTCTAGGCTTTTTTATACATATCTTTTTATTCCTTGTCTATAAAAATTTCAACAAAAACTGCCCTATGATTTACCTTGAAGATTTTTGAGACTTACACAATATTTGTATATCACTCTTCCCATCTTGAGCACTCGAAACTAAATTTTAATAGACCTAATTTACATACACTACAATCAGCCTATAACAAAACTTTAACAAATGCCTACGCATAAAAGCAAACGAACATTTTCCCGTTGCTCTCACCTTAATGAAATTCACAACAATGCTTCAATTGTTTAAATTTGCATAAGCAAACGATTATCCAAATTTAAAAATGGAACTATTTATCCGAACCTTCTTTTACTAGCAGTGACTCACAAGCTTGCACAAGCAGAACTGATCGAATTTAATTCATTTTGATGAATGAGCGAAGAGGACGCGTGTACCACACAGGTGCAGCCAAGAGCATTGTTTGCTCCATCATTTCTGTTTGTTTTTTTGTAGATTAAATAAAAAGACAAGTTTTTTTAAATGAAAGTAAGGAGCGACATTAAAACGAACAGAAATTATTCCGTATATGAAAGGGGCTTTTCCTTCTCAACGCCCCGCTCTTTATGCTAAAGTTTGACTCTTTCTCTTAACTCTACATTTTAAAACAGTAAAAACCTTTAGCGAAAAGAGCGGAGCGTTGAGAAGGAAAAGCCCCTTTCATATACGGAGTAATTTCTGTTCATTTTAATTTTTAATGTCGCTCCTTGCTTTCATTTAAAAAAACTTGTTTTTTTATTTAATTTCAGAACGTTTTTGAATCAATGCATGTTTTGATTTTGGCTCTCCGCAGAGGAATAATTAAAACGAAATTTGTATATTTTTTTATTTTGGCTAAATGGCTTTCTCATAATTTTGATCGAATGATTTTGAAAAAAAAGAGCGGGAGAGGAAACCTAGTTGCCCTCCGATTTTCGGTTAATTAAAAAGGCAACTAGAACTTTTCATTTTTTACGAATCTTGTTATAAGTAAAAGATATACGTAACTTATAAATTAGCTTACGTAAAGAACTGTTGTATTCTCATGTTTTTATCACATATATGAGGGGGTTCGCCCCCTCGTCAGTACCTCCCTCTTTACACTAAAGCTTAAATTTTTTCCCAATTCATTAAGAATGACCCCTGACTCACAAAAGCCGCAGAATAAATAGTTGAAATTACTAAAAATAGTTTAGCGTAAAGAGCGAGGTATTAGGAGGAGGTGAGCCCCTTATATGGGTAATAATTTCTGTTCGTTTTAAGTTTTAATGCTGTTGCTTACTTCCAGCTGAAAAAAAACTTTTTCATATTAATTTTTTCATTTTTTTAAGCAATGCTAGCTAGTAAATCCTGCGCTCCCTTCATGGAAATTCTTTTCCCCATGACAAATTCCTCGATGAAAAAGTTCCCCCAGCATATCCCCCTCTTTTCAACCCCTGCCTCCAACCAAAAAATCCTCCTGAAAACGCCTGTGCACTTCCAAATAACCATTACTATATGTAAGCACTGGTCAAAGTTATGAACTTGTAACCCCTCCCACGGGGACTGTGGGGGAGTAAGTCGTCCCCAAAGACATAGTTATAAGGTTTTTCGACTACGTTGAATAAAATGGAAATCTCAGAATTTTGATCCGTTGACTTTGGGAAAATAATTAGCGTGAGAGGGGGCCTAGGTGCCCTCCAATTTTTTGGTCACTTAAAATGGGCACTAGAACTTTTTATTTCCGTTAGAATTAGCCCTCTCGCAACATTCTAGGACAACTGGGTCAATACGATCACCCCTTGGGAAAAAAAACAAAAACAAAAAAACAAACAAACAAATAAACACGCATCCGTGATCTTCCTTCTGGCAAAAAATATAAAATTTCACATTTTTGTAGATGGGAGCTTGAAACTTCTACAGTAGAGTTCTCTGATACGCTGAATCTGATGGTGTGATTTTCGTTAAGATTCTATGACTTTTAGGGGGTTTCCTCCCTATTTTCTAAAATAAGGCAAATTTTCTCAGGCTCGTGACTTTTGAGGGGTAAGACTAAACTTAATGAAACTTATATATTTAAAATCAGCTTAAAAGTGCAATTCTTTTGATGTAGCTACTGGCACCAAAATTCCATTTTTTAGAGTTTTGGCTACTATTAACCCGGGCCGCTCCTTACTACAGTTTGTTACCACGAACTGTTTGATTCTAGCAAGGGATATAACTCAAACAGACCCGGATCAAAAAGGTGCGGGGCCCAATGATTGGATCTTTTGCGGGGCCCTCTCTATTTATTAAATATTTTAAATAGAATTTAGATTCAGTATATATATATATATATATATATATATATATATATATATATATATATATATATATATATATATATATATATATATATATATATATATATATATATATATATATATATATATATATCAGGGACGTACACAGGGATTTTTTCGGGGGGGGGCCAAAACCTCCGAAACAGCAGATATAAAGAAGCACTTTTTTTATTTAGTAGCTAAATAAATGCAAAAACACGTACATCAGAAAATACAGATTAACTTTAATCTGTAGTATTGCGGCGGATGGGGGGGGGAGACTGAATCCTAAAAATTACGTTTTAGGATCAGGTTATGTTCATAGCAATTCAGAACCAGTGATTAATCTATTATATCCCACTGAAATGGAAATTTTAGGGTCAACAGTGCAATATGGGTGCTGTGGGGGGTAGTTCTTCTATTGCGAAGCCGTCAATTTTAATGAAAAATGATAGTTTCCAGAATCGATCCATTGAAAGCTTTACTTTATCCTGAAAAGGGGGGATAAACACCCTAATATCAAGGATAATTCTATTTTGCTGTGGAAAGCAAACTCTCTTTACGAAAAACAAATAACAGTACAATCGCTAATTACTTCAAAGAGGGTAAAAAGTTAGACAGAAAATGAGTTAATAATTGGACAATGACTTGACTGGATAATTGCATGCTGTAAAATCCAAAAAAAGGGCTTCACACCTGTATCTAGATTCTTAATAAATGTCCTACTTTTGCCAGAAATCCCAATAAACCATGGGGAAATTAAACATTTCACCAAATTTTTTTTTGGGGGGGGCCGAAGGACCCCCAGCTTACATGCCAGATATATATATATATATATATATATATATATATATATATATATATATATATATATATATATATATATATATATATATATATATATATATATATATATATATATATATATATATATATATATATATACATACATATATATATATATATATATATATATATATATATATATATATATATATATATATATATATATATATATATATATATATATATGTATATATATATATATATATATATATATATATATATATATATATATATATATATATATATATATATATATATATATATATATATATATATATATATATATATATATATATATATATATATATATATATATATATATATATATATATATATATATATATATATATATATATATATATATATATATCAAATTTCAAATTATGAATACATAAATAAATATCATTCAGCAATGCGAACTTCAAATAATGATATTTTTACTTATTTGAATAATTTATGATTTTCCATTATTGTCAAAAGCAATTTTCTTTATATTCCGAACAATTTTTTTGTTCATTTTGATTGTAACGCGAGGCCTTTTCAAATATAGGGCCTGATTGGGCCCAACCGCCCTTTATCCGGCCCAGTTACTCAAAAGGGCAGGAAATTATTCTTGCATATTTTTTTGGACCCATCCTTCCTTTCAGAATCTATAGATTTTCCAATTTCACTTGAAATATTCATTACTTTTGATATTATTAACTAAAAATAACAATAATTAAAACAAAAGTGAGAACGATTTTGAAATTTAAAATGAGCATTAAAAAGGAATCACATAATGCTTAATTTAGGCATGAAACGAGCATAAATTGCTATAAATGAATTAATGAAACCCAAAGCAAAGAGAAATTAAAATGAATAATCAAACACAAAGATAACAGATACTGTTAAGGATGAACAGACGTATCATAACACGAACAAAGATTAAAATATAAAGTATACCACTACTACTACTAACAACTCGCTGCTGCATCAAGCCGCGTAAGGTCAACACAACTACGCACGCTCTTCCTCCATCCCAATCTATTCAATGCCTCCCTCTTTTCACCCTTCCAGGAAGTTTTCATTTCTCAAAATGTTTCCTTGCGCCTCCCTTGGACCACAACCAAGGACGACGCACAGATATTACAAAAAATTTAAATTCTGTAAAAATGAGCTTAACTTGTACTTCATAGAAAACATACAAATATTGTTAAACAGTCTCTCTTTTATCATTGTAGCATTAAAGAAACTGGTATCTCCAGGAACGGATTTCATTAACCTGATGTGCACTTGAAAAAACATTGGTGAATGAATCAAAATTTTTTATTATGCATTTTTGTTAGTTTTCACGAGTCAAAAACAAATTTAGGCCGGGGAGAGGGTTAAACCCTGTGAACACCCCAACCCCTTCCTGGGTACGACCTTGATCCCCAGACTAAAACTTTCCTTGGACTTTAGGGTTCACATTGCCGGGATTTGCGTTTTTTTTTGCTGTATTGCAGTAAAAATTCATCATTTTCAGCGACGTGTTGAGCAACGTACCAAGCAAATTTCTTTGCCATGAAATAAAATCTTCATATATTAATTCCTTAAAAAAAAAAAAAAAGCAAGAAAACCTTCAGATCTTCATTTCTGTCTCTAGCCTGTGAAATTTTCAAATTATGACAGTTTTCTGGGAAATCATAAAATGAAAATTTGGGTTACGAAATGATCTCAAAACTTACTTGACAGTCTTCCTTTTTGTACAATAACGCCAAATAATTCTTATTTTCATTTTCCCCCAGCTTTTTAATAAAAACCGTTCTTTTTTTTCTCAGTCAACTGACCTGTAGTGAGGCCTGAATAATGTTTATGTATTTTTGTTTGCTTTTTATTTATTTATTTTTTGGGAAGGGGGGCTAGAAGGGGTAATATATTCGGTGACCCTTTTTCTACTTGAAAATCATTAAATAAGCTAAAATGTACGTAGAAACTTAAAAAGTTGAACTGCACCCATGTCAAACGGAACAATTCACTTGGGGTAAGAGCTGATTCGACAACGACTTTTTGCAGCCAATAGTTAATGACGCAGAGCCCATTGGTACTTACATATTATTAAATAATAATAAAAACAAGTCTTTTTAACTGAAAGTAAGGAGCGACATTAAAACTTAAAACGAACAGAAATTACTTCGTATATGAAAGGGGCTGCTTCCTCACCAACGCCCCGCTCTTCACGCTAAAGTTTGACTTTCTCTCAACTCTTCTTTATAAAACATTAAAAAACTGAAACTGAAAGTAAGGAGCAACATTAAAACTTAAAACAAACAGAAGTTATTACTTATATGAGAGGGGTTGCCCCCTCCTCAACACCACTTCTGACGATAAAGTTTGTCGACACCTTAAAAAAACAACTTATTCTTCTAATTAAACGAACCTGGTGTTTCACGAGTCGTTCTTTAAGAGTTGGGGCAAAATTTAAACTTTAGCGTGAAGAGTGAGCTGTTGAGGAGGGGGATGCCCCTCATATACTAATAACTTCTGTTTGTTTTAAGTTCTTGTGTTGCTCCTTACTTTCAGTTTAGAAAACTTTTTTGTTTAATTTTTGATTGTTTTTTAAATAATGCCATGATATCTGGCTCCGCCTCTACGGAAAATTCCCCTCCCAAGGAAACATGCTCTGAAAAATTAAATCCTGGTGAAAATTTACCCCGAACAATTACTCTTAACATCCCCAGGCGTAAAACTGAGTTGGTAAAGAGAAAGTATAAAAAAAATTCGTATAGGAATTCTGGAAAGTACTCCCAGTATAAAATTTCCCCTGAAAAGCTCACCTCCTGGAAGCTTTCGTGCCCAGCTGAAAATTTGTTTCTCCTCTCCCCACCCGAAAAATGTATGCATAATTCCCAATGGCAAATAAGCTACTATACGCAAACAATGGGCGAATTTTATAACTTAAAGACCTTTCCCCAGGGGCTGTGGGGGTCATGCTATCTTCAAAGACATAGTTATTTGACCTTTCAACTGCGCTGAACAAAAGAGATATCTCAAAATCTCAATCGAACGATTTTGGGAAAAAGGGCGAGGGAGGGGGCCTAGTTGCCTCTGATTTTTTCGGTCACTTAAAATAGTGATTCGTGTCTTTTTGTACGATTTCGCATGCGTATTAGATGAAAAAATGACAAGATCGCACCAGGGGGAAAATGTTATGAGTTGCTCGTTAAATGCATCAATTATGGTCTGAACCCAGAAAAATTTCGTTCCTGCTTTGCATAATTTACGTCACATTCTCCGTTTGCATTGCTGATAAACACTACGTTGACAAAGGCGATATAGAGGCAAACCTGCCTATTGGCAATTAAATCATGCATCCGAAGTGGACTACTGTTATGCTTCAAGTCTGTTATTAGAAAAGTTTTACGATGAGATGTTTCGCTTTAAATTGGATGTGTTGGGCGATAATTTGATTATACGATATAACGACGTTTTCATTTTCTATTTTGTTATAATAATTTCGATGTCTCCAATTTATTTTCGTTTAAATCAATTAATGTGAGTTTCTTTTATGTTATTTTTCATAATAAATAAGTATGGTGGTTTCAAGAAGTATGGACGAAGATGGGAAAAGTCCTGGCTCGAATTGATTGAGCCACTCGCGAACGACTGAAAATCTTGGCTTACTACAATGACGAAGCTACTGGATGCCAGGGATAGTTGAGATGCTTGAGTCCTGCTACAAGTAAGTAAGCAAAAGTAAGTATAAAAGTAAATATATACTAAAGAAAACTGATCTGTTTCTTCTGATGCTTAAATTATGCAAGATAATCCTAAATACATTCTAAGACCACACTGGCTATACATGACGTATGAAATCCAAGAAAGTAAAGGTTATAATAAATGAAAAACTAAATCAAATAGGTGAGAACGCGAGAATTATGTCAGCCAGTAGTAACATATGAAGACGAAAAACAAGCAAATATTTCAGCAAGGACCTCCACCAAGTCATCCTCAGTGCTTAAAAAAAAAATCTAAAGTTTTGAAACGAAGTTGACAAGAGGAGAAAAGATACTGAATCAAAAAAACATCGAGAAATAAATGAAAAGTAATTAACCAATTGGAATGGACAAGTATTCTTTTCCTTGCAATAGATTTTGCCTGTCTGCAGCCTCGATTTTTATTATGACCGGTTGTCTTAAATTGGACTAGGCGAAAATATTGATTGAGTCTTGATATTAAGTTTTTGTAAATTGGGCTTAAGAATATATTTGCATATTTTTAAATATATTTTATACATACAAAAACTGTTTATATTGTTTTTGATCTCAATTGCCTCTTTAAAAGGTTGCGATAGTCCATTTACAGTAGATATTGAAGTTGCCTCTTCAAAAAGAACTAAATGTTCAGGATTCTCGTAGATATGGAGGGCGAAAGCAGAATCAAAGTTGTAATTTTTACTTTCAAATTTTACATTGCTAGGACCCATCAACAACTGGGGGAACGACTGCATAAACACAGAAGTTCATCAGATATATCCCTGAAATTAGAAAAAAAATTACATTATTTTTTTTTTTATGAGCAATGAGGACGACTTGGCGGAGGTCCTTGTCGAAATATTTGCTTGTTTTTTGTCTTCATATTTTGCTACTGGCTGACAAAATGACTTTCCTTACTTCAATTAAATAAAAAAAAAGTTTTTTAACTGAAAGTAAGGAGCGACATTAAAACTTAAAACGAACAGAAATTATTCCCTATATGAAAGGGGATGTCCCCTCCTGAACGCCCCGCTCTTTACTCTAAAGTTTTTTATCGTTTTAACAAGTAGAGTTGTGAAAAAGAGTCAAACTTTATCGTAAAGAGAGGGGCGTTGAGGAGGGGACAGCCTCTTTCATATATAGAATACTGTTATACAGAAGCTCATAAACAGGTACTGTTTGATTATCGATTAATACCTGTTTTTATTACTGCCTTACGCTTTATTACAGCCAGAAGTTGTGACTTGAAGGGGCCCAACAAATTTAGAAAAGTAATCCGTCGTTATATGACCTTTTAAATTGGATGATTTTATGCATGTTTTTTACAGTCACACGTTGTGATTTGAAGGGTCTACATAGCTATAGGAAAGTAACTCCTCATTGTATGAGTCCTTAAATGTGCTTGAAGGTAAGAGGATTTCTACCGTAGTGCACAATGGGCCCCGCATTTTGCATGGCTCTATGAGATTTGTTAATGTGTTTATTATTATTTAATACATACTTCTCAAAGACTTATAGCACTTACCGCCCCCTTCTAAATTCTGGTCTTCTTTCTTTTGGTATGTGGCTGAGTACTGAAGATTGGTCCGACATTTATAGTTTACAAAACCTTGATGAGAAAACAGCCACGTTTCATAAAAAGCTAATTGATAAATATCAAATTTGTTTCCCAGAAAAAAGGTTTAAAAGGTGCTCAAGTGACAAACCCTTTATTAATCAAACAATAAAAACACTAATTAGAACCAAATTGAAGCTGTTTAAGAATGGTAAACTCGATCAAGCCAATATATTAAGAAAATCAATTAAAAGAGAAATTCGTAAATTGGCACGATCATACTACAAAAATAAGATCGAAGAATTGTTCACTAATAAGCCAAAAAACTGGTATTCCGAGGTTAAAAAGCTATGTGGCAGGAGTCTTGACCAGCTTAATTTCAACTTACCAGAGCCCCCCTGATGTTACTGCAAATAATCTAAATAAATTTCTCGCTTCCATTGTCCAGAGCCTTCCAGCATTGCCAATCCAATTATCAACAGGAGCCCCATCCCCCTTTTTCCCGACTGTTTCCCCGTCTGAGATTGAAAGAAGAATTGATAAACTAAGAAAGACAAGTGTTTGTCCTTTGGATATCCCGTTTCCCCTTATTAGAGCCTTCGGTGACTTCCTGTCTAAGCCCTTGTCTGTCCTGTTTAACGAAATTACTAAGTCTGGGCAAATTCCAACAATTTGGAAACAGGGTTTTATTACCCCTTTGAAAAAGAAAAATGGAAAGCCTGGCTTTGATGGTGTTCGGCTTATTACGCTTACTCCCATTTTTTCAAAATTGTATGAAGGATTCCTTGCAGATTTGCTAAAGGAAAAAATCCTACCTCTTACTGACCTGAAACAATTTGGAAACCTAAAATCAACTTCTACTTCCCACTACCTCGTTTCTCTTATTGACCACATCGGGAAAATCCTCGAAAAACCTAATTCCTGGCTAAACTTAATTTCTATTGACCTTCAGAAAGCCTTTGACCTTGTTAACCACAATATTTTAATTGAGAAACTAGAAAGCGAGTTCAATATCGATCCCTTACTGGTAAAATTGGTTGCCTCATTTTTAACAAATAGATCACAGGTGGTTAAATACCAGAACCATTACTCAAATCCTCTCCCTATCTACAATGGCATACCCCAAGGAACTCTCCTAGGCCCCCTCCTTTTTTCAGTCATGGTTAACAGCCTTGCAAAGGAAGTTCCTGACCGTTGGAAATTTGTTGATGACCTAACGATTGTTGAAAGTTGCTTCAAAAATTTAATAAGCGACCCTATGAGTATTCTCGATGAAATTGGAAGTGAGGCTTTGGACCTAGATATGACCGTAAACCCCTCTAAGTCCATGATAATGCCGATTTGTTTCCTCAAATCCTCGCCCTGTTTTCTTAATCCTATCCCTCCTGAAATTTATGCATCCTCGGTTAAATTACTTGGAGTCACAATTTCGTCAAATTTAAAGTGGGATATCCACGTTAAAGATATCATCCATAAAGCTAATGCGTCTATCGCCCTCCTTAAGCTCCTAAGTAAATATAGTGTCCCCCCTTCTCACTCCTTAAGGTTGTACACGTCGTTTGTCCGTCCGCATCTTGAATATGCTTGTCCAGTTTGGCACCCTGGCATCTCCCGTGAAGAATCAGACAAAATTGAGTCAATACAAAAAAGAGCCTTGCGAATAATTTTCAAAGAAGGCAAGGTGCCTTACTCTCTGCTCCTAAAAAAAGCTAGTTTGGAAACCCTTGAGCGAAGGAGGTCGTCGTTGTGCCTCCGTTTTTCAAAAAATGCAATAACGAACCCTCGGACGGCAAGTATTTTCCCCAAACGTCACTCACCATCCAGATTACGACAGCCTCGAGCTGTTTCTGAGCCCATCCCAGTTTTGTCCCCCATTCGTTGCGTTACCTCCAGATATAAAAAAACCTTTGTCCCCTTCATCACAGAAAAAATAAATAAAATAGCCAACTAGTTTCGCCTCCCCCCGTTTTTTTTTTTTTTTCTCTTTCATGTGAGGTGCTTTAGGTCGTTGTTCGTTTGATTCGTTTGTTCCCACCGATTGTTTATATGTTCTCTTTTAAACCTTTTTAACGCTAATTTTATCTCACTCTTTTAGTTTTGTTTTACGACTTACCTTTTCAACTTTCTGACATATTGCCGTTAATTTTTTTTTTTTTTTTTTGACAAATGAATGGCTTTGCCTTTCTGATTTAGTTGTTTTTGACATTGTTTAACCAGTTTTTTAGTTGTTGTGCTATTTTTATGATGTGTTTTTATTTTTATGGTTTTAGACTCTGGAATGCGAATTCCGGAATGCGTCCCTCGGGGCTTGTGATAGTTATTTTTTGAAATTAAATATCTTATCTTATCTAAGAACATTAATCCCTCACATAGTTGAAATTTTAAATTAATACCCCCCCCCCTTTTTTTTTCTTTTCTCACTCCACTCTTATCTTATAGTTTGAGTGATTATTTTGCAATTGCAAACTTTGTAATTCTTGCTAGCTACATTTTTGTTTAAATTTGTTTTCCCTGTTTTAACTTTACGAGTTTTTATCGTTTGACTTTTTATTGATTGCAATTTATGATGTTGTACTGACGCTGAAGTGCGAATTCGGCCCTTTTGGGCTTGTGATAGTCGCTTTGTTGAAATAAATATTATCTTATCTTATCTTATCTACATACTCTACTTTATATAGAACTGATACCCGTAAAAGTTCATGTAAAATTTATTGAATTTAATCTGGATAATCCTATATTAGAGGGATTTTGCACTACGTCCGTGAACTAATTTACGTACGTAAACCCCCTAAAATAATCCAATCGGGCCCACACAAATTTAATCATGCATGTTCAAAGGAAAGCTACATTTTCTTAAGTTGTTTGGTGCCATAGGTATTTGACTAATTTTTTGCTTTGAACTTTTTTCTGGTTTTAGAGATATATTATACATGGTTTAATATGTTTTCACTTAACCAATTCAAATAAACGGGTTTGAATTCCACTGTCCTTGGTACACTAAGTTAAAAACTAATATCTTGTTTTTGGCTTATTTTTGTTTTGTTTTGGATTTTTCTAGTTTTAAAGATATTTCATGGTGCTGTTTTCACTTAGCCAAATCAAATAAACGTGTTTGAGTTGTACTGTCCTTGGTACTCTAAGTTCAAAACAAATATTTTGTTTTTGGCTATTTTTTTGTTTTGGATTTTTTCAAGTTTTAAAGATATTTTATGGTGCTGTTTTCACTTAGCCAAATCAAATAAACGTGTTTGAGTTGTACTGTCCTTGGTACTCTACGTTCAAAACAAATATTTTGTTTTTGGCTATTTTTTTGTTTTGGATTTTTTCAAGTTTTAAAGATATTTTATGGTGCTGTTTTCACTTAGCCAAATCAAATAAACGTGTTTTAGTTGTACTGTCCCTGGTACTCTAAGTTCAAAACAAATATTTTGTTTTTGGCTTTTTTTTTGTTTTGGATTTTTTCAAGTTTTAAAGATATTTTATGGTGCGGTTTTCACTTAGCCAAATCAAATAAACGTGTTTGAGTTGTACTGTCCTTGGTACTCTAAGTTCAAAACAAATATTTTGTTTTTGGCTATTTTTTTGTTTTGGATTTTTTCAAGTTTTAAAGATATTTTATGGTGCTGTTTTCACTTAGCCAAATCAAATAAACGTGTTTGAGTTTTACTGTCCCTGGTACTCTAAGTTCAAAACAAATATTTTGTTTTTGGCTATTTTTTTGTTTTGGATTTTTTTCAAGTTTTAAAGATATTTTATGGTGCGATTTTCACTTAGCCAAATCAAATAAACGTGTTTGAGTTGTACTGTCCTTGGTACTCTAAGTTCAAAACAAATATTTTGTTTTTGGCTATTTTTTTGTTTTGGATTTTTTTCAAGTTTTAAAGATATTTTATGGTGCTGTTTTCACTTAGTCAAATCAAATAAACGTGTTTGAGTTGTACTGTCCCTGGTACTCTAAGTTCAAAACAAATATTTTGTTTTTGGCTATTTTTTGTTTTGGATTTTTTCAAGTTTTAAAGATATTTTATGGTGCTGTTTTCACTTAGCCTAATCAAATAAACGTGTTTGAGTTGTACTGTCCCTGGTACTCTAAGTTCAAAACAAATATTTTGTTTTTGGCTATTTTTTTGTTTTGGATTTTTTCAAGTTTTAAAGATATTTTATGGTGCGGTTTTCACTTAACCAAATCAAATAAACGTGTTTGAGTTGTACTGTCCTTGGTACTCTAAGTTCAAAACAAATATTTTGTTTTTGGCTATTTTTTTGTTTTGGATTTTTTCAAGTTTTAAAGATATTTTATGGTGCTGTTTTCACTGAGTCAAATCAAATAAACGTGTTTGAGTAGTACTGTCCCTGGTACTCTAAGTTCAAAACAAATATTTAGTTTTTGGCTTTTTTTTTGTTTTTGAACTTCTCTAGTTTTATATATATATATATATATATATATATATATATATATATAATGGCATCTTCACTTAGCCAATTTAATTAGCAGGATTCAATTACACTGTTCCTGATGCTTAAATTTCAAAAATAGCATTCCGTTTTTGTTAATTTCAGTATGTCCCAGCCTGACATGTTTCCAAAAATATAAGTCCGTATAAGCTTTTTTCAGCAGGTTTTTCAGAGCAAAGACCCCCTGAAACTGCTAATTACTAGCATTATTCAAATGAAAATAATAAAAATGCCAGCTAATGTAAAATTATAATTAACAGAAATGGATTTACATATTTACAAACGACACCGAATAAAAATCACTACAAGCACTATAAATATAAGTAGTAATTCATTGCCACTTAAATGTTATGACATTTACGGAATGAGCTACATGTAAGTCATAAAATAGTACATACAAATATAAAAGCTTAAAAATAGCATTTTTTGGCTTACATTCTACCAATTTTTGGGCAAAAATGCAGCTCGGTAATTTCTTGTCCTAAAATCGTCATATTAAGCAAAACGATCCAGATTCGTTTTGATTTGGCATATAATTTATTAGATTTTTTATCATCCTTTTTTATGGATATACTGAATCTGTAATGCGCACCGTTTCCGCTTTTAAAATTTCAAACCCTAAAATTTATGTAAAAACCAAGTGGTTCCAAGGAAAAAACTACAAAAAAACATCAGAACAGTTCCTTAAGATGATGAGCAAATCCTAATTGCATTACATAATTTATTGTTCAGTTTTGATATCAAAAGATCCCTTAACAAGTTTGGTTAGCTTTTAATTGTTTTAAAAAGTAGAATTGTGGCAAAGAGTCAAACTTTAGCGTAAAGAGCGAGGGATTGCGGAGGGAACAACTCATTTCATATACGGAGTAATTTCTGTTCGTTTTAAGTTTTAATGTCGCTCCTTACTTTCAGCTAAAAAAATTAGTTTTTTTTTATTTAATTTTTGAACGTTTTTGAATTAATGCATGTTTGGTTTTGGCTCTCCGCACATAAATTATTAAAATGAAATTTGTATATTAATTCTTTTTTTGGCTAAATGGCTTTCTCTTAGTTTTGATCAGACGATTTTGAGAAATAAAGGGTGGAGAAGGAGGCCTAGTTGCCCTCCAATTTTTTGGTTACTTAAAAAGGCAACTAGAACTTCTAATTTTTAACGAACGTTTTTATTAGTAAAAAATATACGTAACTTAAGAATTAACTTACGTAACAAACTTTCATAGCCTTATATTTTTATTATGTATACGAGGGGGTTTGTACCCTCATTAATACCTCGCTCTTTACACTAAATCGTAAGTTTTGTCCCAATTCTTTAAGAATGACCCCTGAATCAGAAAGGCCCTAGAATAAATAGTTGAAATTACTAAATATACTGTAGCATAAAGAGCAAGGTATTTATCTCCTCCTAAATACCTCGCTCTTTATGCTAAAATATTTTTAGAACCCCTCATATGCGTAATAATCTCTGTTCGTTTTAAGTTTCAATGCTACTTCTTCCTTTCATTTGAGAAAACGTTTTCATGTTTATTTTTCATTGTTTTCTTATAGTAATGCTAGAGAATCCTGTGCCCTTGTCATCGAATTTTTCTTCCCCCATGACAGATTCCTCCAAGTAAAGATCCTCCAACATAGCCCCCTCTCCTCAGCCCCACCCCCAAATAAAATAAAATCCCCCTGAAAACCGTCTGTACACTTCCCAATAACCATTACTGTATGTAAACACTGGTCAAAGTTTGTAACTTGCAGCCCCTCCCCCAGGGATTGTGGGGGAGTAAGTCATCCCCAAAGACAGGGTTATTATGGTTTTTGACTATGTTGAACAAAATGGCTATCTCAAAATTTTGATCCGTTGACTTTGGGAAAAAATAAGCGTGGGAGGGGGCCTAGATGCCCTCCAATTTTTTTTATCACTTAAAAAGGGCACTAGAACTTTTCATTTCCGTTAGAATGAGCCCTCTTGCGACATTCTAGGACCACTTGGTCGATACGATGACCCCTGGGAAAAAAAAAACAAAAAACAAATAAACTCGCACCCGTGATTTGTCTTCTGGCAAAAAATACAAAATTCCACATTTTTGTAGATAGGAGCTTGAAACTTCTACAGTAGGGTTCTCTGTTACGCTGAATCTGATGGTGTCATTTTCGTTAAGATCCTACGACGTTTAGGGGCTGTTTCCCCCTATTTTCCTAAATGAGGCAAATTTTCTCAGGCTCCTTTTGGTAGCTTTTGATGGTAAGACTAAACTTGATGAAACTTATATATTTAAAATCAGCATTAAAATGCAATTCTTTTGATGTAGCTATTGATATCAAAATTCAAGTTTTTAGAGTTTTGGTTACTATTGAGCCGGGTCGCTCCTTACTACAAATCGTTACCACGAACTGTTTGATAAAGGTATAATCTGAACGAAATAAAGTAAGCAACAGAGTAAAAAATGAAATAAAAAGACAATTAAAAATTAAACAAAGAATAAAATAAGGTAAAAATGCGCTAAACTGAATTAATTAGTTTATTGTTACAAGTGATTGGTATAGACAATAGGCCATGGCATTGCGGGCCAGACAATAGACCAGGCCATGGCATGGCGCATTAAAATTTCTAGATTTAAGGGACCGATATGAGGTTGCGTTTAGTGACTTACGAAATGTGTTGCGCTTAACTTGCCTAACAGATGTGAACACCAGTAATGAAAACGTTAAGGTGCTTAGCCACCTCATCCAGGCAGAGGCGCCATTTGGGCCAAATCTTGGGGTGGGCATGAACTCCATTTTGGGCCCCCCAACTATCACATAAGAAAAAATGCGAGTTTTGGCGGCACATCGATCGAATATTCTAAGTAAAAACTCATGTTCAGCACCCGTGTGTTGCATGGAAATGTACTGTAATCCAATGTGGAACTCAGCCACACTGACCTCTAAGATTAATTATAACATCAAAGATCATAATCAACGAGGTTAAGTGATTAAACTGAAAGCGGAAAATTCAACCAGAGTAAAGGCTGGCCCTCCTCAGTGAGAAACTTTCTTATTTAAGTAAACAATACGTCGGTGAAAGTAATAGGCGTGCAGTATTTTCAAATCAATTGGACAGAATGGATTATGTTGGACATAATGGATTATTATGGCCGGCAAAGGGCCCTTTGTGGTGGAAGCTTGAGCCCCCCTGAAAAATGTGAGGTGGGCATTTGCCCACCCCTGACCCACCCCCCCAAATGGCGCCTCTGCATACAGGCTTTGGGGTACCCTTTGGGGTACAGGCTTTGGGGCACCTTTTTTGTATTTTCCTAAGAATACGCGAAATAGAAGCAGAAAAGAAAGATTGTCTTGGAGGAGACTAATGAGAAAGCGATTTGAAAAATCTCTGATACCTGGGTTGGTCACTAATTTATTCTCAGATTTGATTTTAAAAGTTTCGATGTAATTTCCTATTTTTTGAAAAATTGTAGTGTCTGTGTGCTCATTCATTTTATATTTGTGGAAAAATAAAGTTCTAAGGATCTAAAATTGTCCTTTTAACGGAACAACGAAAGAATAAAATTATTCCCTCGATGCAGGGATTCCTCCATATTTTATACCTTCTTGTAAATGTAGGGATATTTCTATATAATATGTTTTTTTGCCGTTTAAGTTTAATCAATATTTTTTATGACGGATTATTGAGGGAGTTGATCTCTTTACTTTGTTTTAGATTATATTTTGCACAAGAAGGCTACAAGTGATACAGCCGAAATATCAATAATGATGATAAAAACAGCCTTGGCTGAATTTTTATGAGGTAATGAAGCTAAGACACTATCAAAAATTTTTCATCTTTTTCTGGATTTAGTCCGATCAATATTTTATCAACAAATTTTTGAGTGAGTTAATTTCTTTCCTTTGTCTTACAAAAACTATGATGGTTATAAATCAATCTTGGCTGAATCTTTGGTAGGTAATGAAGCTAAGACTATAATTTTTTTCATATTTTGACTATGACTAATATTTTATCGATGAGTTTTTGAGTGAGTAAAATTTATTTTCTTTTTGTTATAGTATATTTCACTGTATACACAGTATTTCATTAACTGTATACAAAAAATTCCTCATTATCTTCTGCGTTTATATATTATCAATGACTGTGCTAATTTTGTTTAATAGAGTCAAAATTTGTTATGTTTTCTAAAGCAACTTATTAGCATATTGCCTCTAAATTTAATCTCCATGATTTATCTACTTTGGACATGGGTAAAACCCTAATTGTAAATAAATATGAACATTCGACAGGACCAAAAAAAACTTGTGAAAAAATTGTTGGTAAGGTTACTTATACCAAGGGTTTGAGTCACAAGTGTTTCTTTGTTTGATAGGGGTATAAAACACAAATTATAAGCTTATAAAATTGTCCTTTAGGTATGATAAAAAAAGAAAAAAAAATCTTTGTGCAAGGACTCGTGGGAAAGTGATTGGTATGGTCACTTAGTTTGGGGCAGGTCTAAACTGTTTTCAAAAAAAGTGTCTTAATTCCTCAAGTTTCCAAAAAGTTTCCCGTGGCTATTTTGGTTTTGAAACAATTTTGCGTGTGATAGTCTAAATTTTATCTGAAGTTGTTTCTTTATTTCATATGCGTGTAAAATGTATTTTAGGCAACAAATATATTCTTTTAATGCACAAAATCTTTTTTATACAAGGGCCAATATTTGTAGTACATAATAATGTCCTTTGTCCTTTCAATAGGACCGAAAAATGAAATTATCAGACAAAAATTAAAAACTTAAAAATACTTGAGTACTCGCCACCCTAGACTGTACATCTCTTATACATTGACAACAATAGCAAGTTAAAACAAGATTGTCTGACGCAAAGGCAAAACTAAAACATAAAAGGAACAAAGACTATCACAAGCAGCAGAATTTTCTATCAACAAATTTGACTAATTAAGGCAGGTTCCTACCACATTAAGAAAAATGGCAGTCAGAAATCCTAGTCAATCACCAATGCGTATTAAGCCAAAAAAGCAATTCCCTGATGTAAAGTTGATCCGTCGTCCAAGCTGAAGAAGTCGAATATATATGACATCACCAGCCTGTAAGAGCATTCTTTAATTTTATAACGACATAAAGACCACTTTTCAAACACAGAAGGGGCGAAGTAAATACATAAATCTTACGTCGAATGGTCTTTGCTAGTACCGACACTTTTTTTCGCTTGGAAATTCATTTTAGGCAATAATTACTCTTTACAAAAAGTCCCAATGGTGAATTCAGCCCCAGTTCCCATTGATAGTTAAAATTAGAGAATTAAAATGAAATGATACAAGTAAATTTAGAATTCAGGAATAAAAGGTTGCAAAACCAGACATGACTGAAATTTCTTTGTCCGTTGCTAGCAGTTTTGTTAATTAGATCCTAATTAATACAATATAAATAGTTAAAACAAAATACAACTCAAGCCAACGGAAAAACTTTAGAAGTGGTTTTAATTTGAAAGAAAAGGACGATTTTATAAGGTTTTTTTTAAAGGCCACGAATTTGTCTTTCGTATTGAATAGATGTCGTATCGTCTATTCCTCTGTCACCAAAAAAAAAGGCGTCACCTTCGTAACTTCTCTATCTGTTTTTCTCTGTCTAATAAAGGGGCCTATCCTTATTGGAACTCTATTTGTTTCGTAATAATACCTTCCTGGAAAATGGTTCGAGCTCTAGGCCAATTTATTCATTATTATTAAAAAAGATCGTTATGATAAGCAGTTTCCAGGTTAGTGAGAAGTCAGTATTCTGGGGGGGGGAGGAAGGTACTAAACACGTTCTCCGCTTTAATTAAGGCTGTAGATCCATTTTTGGGAGCGAACGGTGATCCTTGAACACTAAGTCAAAGTGTGCGCCCACTGGCGAGTTTCCGTTCTTTTTAAACGTTTTCGTTCATCATAAAATAATGGCAAGTCGAAATCTCTACCCAGGTATTGTGTTTTAAATTAAAAAAAAAAAATTAAGAATATTCTGTGAAACTTAGAATAGTAAATACTAGAATCTTTGTAAAAGAAAGTTTAAGACATATGTCAGTACCCTCTAAAAACCCTTTTGGTTCCACATCCAAGCTATATACTACTAGGAAACTTTTACTTTAGCTAATTATAGTTGTTTATATTTATTATATCTATTAGGCCAAAAATATAAACAACTATAATTAGCCAAAGTTTCCTAGTAGTATATAGCTTGGATGTGGAACCAAAAGGGTTTTTAGAGGGTGTTGACCTATGTCTTAAACTTTCTTTTAAACAGATTCTAATATTTACTATTCTAAGTTTCACAGAATATTCTTTAAAAAATTTCAATTTCTGTACATTGTTACCTTTTGGGAGTGCAGAAACGACGATTATACATTGTTTAAAATTATTACAAAGTTTCCTGCGTGTATTCTATTAGTAATATTCTAACATTTATCCACCCGCCAGCTAGGCGAACAACAGTTTTAATTACTAATGTCACCTCTAAGACCAGATGATTACAATTTATTACGACCATAGAGTCAAATCCATGCCATAATTAGACAACAATCTTTTTCATCATAATATTCGAAATTCAGTTTCTTTCACTATTGATAGATCATATGGGTTTAGCCTGAACTTAGTCGTGAAGGTTTCAGGCTTCACTCATTAAGAAAGTAATCCCATTCATTGAATATCTGTAATTCTGTATACCGTGAAAGATCTAAATTGTATAGGACCTCACATTATTTTATATACATTCTAAAGAAAATTTATGTAAGAAAAAAATGTGCGTTTATTGTCTATTGTCACGAATTATCCGAAGGGTTGTATTTTATTCTTTTGTTCGATTAATGGAATAATACAAAAAATTAATGCATTTACAATTTCTTTGTATCTAAATATCTTTAGGCAGAAATTGCAAATAAATGTAGAAGAGATTTTAAAAATTAAAGAATTGAGGGGTCTCTAAGACGAAGATTTCGTACCATCCATTTGACTGCCATTTACTTTTTTTGGCAAAAACAGAAGGCTTTTTTACCAAATAGAATAATATATCAGGGCCGGATCTAGGATGCGGCTAGAGGGGTTAAGCGCCTCGGGGGTGACAAACAAGCTTCAATTGTAATATTTTTGGGTATTTACAGCATTGATGATGCGGCAGGGGGCATCAAAGTCTACATTTGACCCCCCCCCCCCCCGAGAAAGATATAACTCCGTCTCTGTAATATAAACATTGTGGCAGACATGTATACTGGGGTATCTTTGAGCCCATGTCGTCCTCAGAGTTTGGAAATTTTAACTATAATTTTTTATGTATTTTTCATATAATTTGCGGTTTTTTTTTCGTTTTTTTTTTTTTGTTTTTTTTTTTTCTCGAAGTTAATCCTCGCTTGGCCCAAATTCTTTCGTTCGTATCTACATTAGGGTATATCAATGTGTTGAATAGTTTGAGGATAAGGTAACTCCCTCATGGTGCTAATATAAAGTAGCAAATTGATTGCCATTAGTTCCATATACGAGAGTTTTCTCTTAAGTGGACCATATTTATATTATTAGTATTAATTGTGCTAAGAAATGAGTACATACACCTTCCAAAGTACGCAGTGAGAAAAAGAGAAAAGGTACTTGTTAATTATTCAGAACACACTCAAGAATTTGCTCTATAAGATGTAACAAAAATCGGTTTGCCTCGGCAATTGGTTATGATTTGTTTATTTTGAGTGATAAAACTACTATGTTTGTATATTTTTATAACATATTTAATATATAGACTGGTTAGGGACTAGGTAAGGTATTTAATGAAATGAGTTCTGCGCGGTCCGTTTTCTATAATCTTTGCCGTAGTTTCCATAATTCTGTTTGAAAAAATTTGCATGTTTTGTTGTTATAATTTTGTTTGTTTCCAAGGTTAAAAAAAATGTCTTGTTTTCAGAAAATTTTCATTACATTTTAAATAATGAACTAGTTTTTATAATTTTAAGTTTTCTGGTCTTAAGTTTTAAGTTTTCTTTCGGTTTTATAATTTTAAGTTTTCTGGAAGGGTGCTGAAACCCTATTGCCCTCTGCTATAAACGAAAGAGAGAGAGAGAGAGAGAGAGAGAGAGAGAGAGAGAGAGAGAGAGAGAGAGAGAGAGAGAGAGAGAGAGAGAGAGAGAGAGGGACTGAAACATTTGTACAAATAATATTTTACAAAGAAGATAAAATTTGGACAATAAAATGTCAAAGTGTTTCCTCCAGTTACTTTTGTCGTAAAAACAAAAAAGAATTACAATTAGCTCAATGGCTCGGAAATGCAGGAATTTCAAGTAAACAGAAAAAAAGGATTTTTTTTTTGAAACAATCATTACCTAGTTATAAAATATAGATTTTTATCGTGAATGAACAGAAATTTACTGATGCAGCTGTAACCTCTACAAAAGACATAATTTATTTTACATTCTCTTTCTATTCAAGTTAGAATATTTGTAGGACTACTCTCATTCTGGAGAGCGTATGAACCCCCTCCCACCCTAAAATATTTATTTGAATTTGGAAGATATGCTTTTTGTGGATTTATTGTGTATTATCGTGCAATAATCCCCCGAAAAAAAGTACCGATATTGTCTTTGCAAAAAAAGGAAAGAAAAATAGACGAACACATATGGTGGCCCATGGGAGTGAGAATTCTGAACGCGACGCTTTGTATTTGCTTAGTGAGATATCCTAATCAGTATTTTCTGTTGACCTAACCTGTTTTCTCTCTTTTATATATCTTGGTTGATTTCCTGAAGCCGTAAAATTAAAATTTATTAAAATGTCAAAACAACAGTATGTAACAATTTATCTACTTCTGGAAATGAGGCTACAAGTCCATAAAAATAAGGTTTCTATATGTGTAAATAAGAGAAAAGGCTCGAGAATCTTGCTATTTTTGGTCCTCATAATTGAGCTTTTAATGTTTGTTTTAATGTTATGTTTGGGCATTAAATTGCCCCCTTTGAGGCATCTCTCTCCCTAACTACATACAAAACAATGAGAGAACCCCATTGTAGGAGTTTAAGCGCCTTTTTAAGTTTTGTAATTTGTTCAATGCATATAGATAGTATTTGTTAGTGGGAAATATACGTATATTTTTTGCAGTAAAGTTTCCTGCCGGGAGAAAGAATTGTCTGGAGAATTTCCAGTAGGGAAATTTTTTTTGGAATAATTTCCTTTCAGCGAGGATGTATCTTCCATGAGGGGGTACTTTCCGAGAGGGAAATTTTCCAAGGGGAATTCTCTGCTAGGGAGTATTTTCTGCTCGAGATACTTTTCAAGGGGGTATTTTTGCGAGGGGTATATTCCCAGAGGATATTTTCTGTCGGGGAGGTTGTTTTTCGGGAAGGGGGAAGGGTAAACGCTTAGAACCAACGGCTCCCCTAGATTCTAAAAATATGTATTTGCATATCTGTTAAAAATTTTCCATTTCTCTGTATTTTCGTTGCGAAAATAAAACAAAATTAACATAAATATTGACAAAACAGAAAAGTTGTCTCTTAGATTTTGAATTATATATTTTAGCCCCTCCTAGGTTTCATTTACAATAATAATAGATTCTGGAGGTTCATTTCAATGAATATACTTATGGATCTAGTGCTCTTTTAAATTAATCAATTTCATAAAATCGAAGTTTTTTTTTTAAATAAATTCCATCAGAGGAGCATGCTTCGCCCTTTTTTTCTATTATAAAAATGTCTTATTTTTCATTAGCATTAGCTAGGATGAATAAAGGGACCACTGATCTCTGTGGCTTTGAAACAGATTGAGAGAGAGAGGGGGGGGGGGGTCTGACGACTCCCCTAGATTCAAAAATATGTAGTTATATATCTGTGAATAATTCTCCTTTACTTTGTATGTTCGTTTAGAAAACAAAACAAAATTGACAGGGATATTGACAAAAAAAAGTTTTCCCCCTACATTTTGAATTATATATTTTAACCGACCCCTCCCCCTCCTAATTTTTATTTACAATAAGGATAAAATTGAATAGCTGTAGTGCCAAGTTAGTTTTTATTTTATATACCAGGGGATGTCGACTAAGCCTCAACATGATAAAGAATACAATTCTAAAATCGAAATCTAAATTTTGACAAATTAATTTGCTCACCATACGATACATTAGTAAAACTTTTAAAACTCTTTTTTGTTTGTAATAAAGATTTTTATAAATAATTAATATGGCTAATAATGTAATTTTAATTCTTTATGTAAACAAATATATTTTTGTAATTTAGAATTACAGAAACACAGCCTTTATATACACTAGTTGCCCGGAGTTTCAAAAGACATCTCTAGACTAGGCGTTAACATCCGGCGGTCCCACAGCCAATCAGTGGGGAAAGATCTTAGCTCTTGTCCGGGAGTGAAAACAGAAATTTCTGTTGTGACCACCGAATGTAGTTTTACCATTCGTAAGTGCGATATAGCACTGAAAAGAACACTTCTGGTCCCACAACTTAATTGGAAAAGCTTTAAAGTACAAAACAGGTACTACTGTAATAGTTAGGTTCCAGAACCCTTAACTGGAGGTTTACAAAAACCCCTCCCAGCCCCTTAGTAATTTTCCTAAATCGTCTGCTCATCACTTAGCTACTAAAACATTGGCACGCTACCACAACCTCGTAGATGTTTAATGCCTCAGTCAAAGGCTATTGCTTGCATTGAATGGGTTTTTTAAAAATTCTACCATCTATTAGATTTCACAGATTTCAATGTTAACTAGTTTCTCGGGAGAATTTGCAATGAGCTCTTTGTCATGGCTGAAGCATTAGCTACGACCTAGTAAAGAGCAAACCACAGCCCATAGTAACTATGGGTAATAGTAACTTTAAAAAAGCTAGTTTGGAAACCCTTGAGCGAAGGAGGTCGTCGTTGTGCCTTCCGTTTTTCAAAAAATGCAATAACGAACCCTCGGACGGCAAGTATTTTCCCCAAACGTCACTCACCATCCAGATTACGACAGCCTCGAGCTGTTTCTGAGCCTATCCCAGTTTTGTCCCCCATTCGCTGCGTTTCTTCCAGATATGAAAAAACCTTTGTCCCCTTCATCACAGAAAAAATAAATAAAATAGCCAACTAGTTTCTCCCCCTTTTTTTTCTTGTGAGGTACTTTAGGTCGTTGCACTAATTTGCTTGCCCCCCGCTGTTTTGGTTTAGTTTTCCTTTTAATTCAGAAGTGTTTTTCGTGTGTTTTATGCTTCGTTCTTTTTTTTGTGAGTTTTCGGACTTTTTTTTTTTAGTGTCCCTTTTAATTTGTAGATATATATGTTTATTTCTTGTTCTTTTCTGTATTATTAGATTTTTTTTGTCCCCTTCCCTTTTTTTCTGACTTGTATTTGTTCAAGTTTAGTTTGATCGATTTTTTTTTGTTTGACTCATAATATGATTATTCATTATTATTAGTGTTTTTTGCTTTGTTTGCTTTGTTAGTAGACTCCGAAGTCTGAATTCGGCCCTTAGAGGGCTTGTGATAGTGATCTTTTTGAAATAAATATCTTATCTTATCTATCTTATCTAAATAAAAGTTAAAAATGTTAAAACGGTCTTTTTTTCTTCTTCCAGATCTAGTGGGTTACTAGAACATCATAGAGAGATGCTTAAGAGCTTATTCACAAGCCATGTCTCTTATGTACGTAGTTTATACGAATTCCGCGGACCTCCCCCCCCCTGAGTATGGTGATACACCTGGAACCTCAGATAACTCAAAATTTCTAAGGCCAGTTTCAGTTTTAAAAATAAGAGGCCGCTATCTAGATGTTTAAGGTGATTTAAAAGATAGAAAAAGGTGTGGTCTTTTTTGTACTATTTCTGGCGTTATATCCTTTTCGACCTTACAAGGTTAGTGAAGGGTTTTTTAAAGGCATTTTGGAGAATAATATTGACAGGCCTAAGTCACAATTAGGAATAGGCCTAACTGGACAGCCTTACCCAGTGAGGGGAGAGGCACATTGACCCTCCCAACTTTATTGGCATTTGGTAAACTTTTTGTCAAAGGAAAAAAAAATTGGGAGAAATCATGCAAAATTCCTGGTTTTGGCAGGAATCTTTTTTTATATATTTTATACTTAATATATTATTTATTATTCATTATTTATTATATTTTATGTATCTTATTGTATATTTTGTATTATATTTTTTATGTTCGGCTGTGTGATGTGCGTTTGTGCTGTTGCACTGTTGATTTCTTTTTTTACTATTGTTTCAAAATTGACATCTCTATTACGCGTTAGACCATAACCAACAATGTCACCTATTTGGTCAGTCTCAGTTTCAAAAAACTTTTTATGGCACTTGGTATTTACCGAGTGACATATAGCGATCGCAATTTCTGTCTGTCTGTCGGTGTGTACGTCTGTCTGTCTGTCGGTCCCGGTTTCGCTAGTTCGGGCCCTTCCAGATAAGCTAGGATGATGAAAGACGGCAGGCGTATCGGGGATCAGACCAGATTAAATTAGAAATAGTCGTTTCCCCGATTCGACCATCTTGGGAGGAGAGGCGGGAGGGGCAGCCCCGTGGGAGGGGCTGCAAGTTACAAACTTTGACCAATGTTTATACATAGTAATGGTTATTGGGAAGTGTACATGTGCTTTCAGGGGGATTTTTTTCGTTGGAGGGGGGGGGGAAGGGAGGGGTTGAAGGGAGCGGGCTTTGTGGGAGGATCTTTCCTTGGATGAACATGTCATGGGGGAAGAGAAATTCAATGAAGGAGGCGCCGAATTTTCTAGCATCATTATTAAAAAAAAACTTGAAAACTTGAAAAAAACACAAATTATTACGCATATGAGGGGTGTACCTCCTCGTAATACCTCACTCTTTACGTTAAAGTATTTTCAGTAATTTCAACTATTTATTTTCCGGCCTTTGTGATTCAGGGGTCATTCTTAACGAATTGGGACAAAATTTAAGCTTTGGTCCAAAGACCAAGGTATTAAAGAAGGGGGTATTTTAGGTATTAAAAGTTCTAGTTGCCTTTTTAAGTAACCAAAACATTGGAGGGTAACTAGGCCTACTCCCCCGCTCCTTTTTTTCTCAAAATCGTCCGATCAAAACTATGAAAAAGCCACTTAGCAAAAAAAAATAATCTGTAAATTTTCTTATAATTATTCATGTGAAGAGAGGCAAAGTCAAAACATGCATTAATTCAAAAATGTTCAGAAATTAAATAAAAAAACAAGTTTTCTTAACTGAAAGTAAGGAGCGACATTAAAACTTAAAACAAATAGAAATTACTCCGTGTATGAAAGGGGCTGTTATCTCCTCAGCGCCCCATTCTTTACGATAAAGTTTTTTTACTGTTTTAAAAAGTAGAGCTGAAAGAAAGAGTCGAACTTTAGCGTAAAGAGCAGGGCGCTGAGGAGATAACAGCCCCTTTCATACACGGAGTAATTTCTGTTCGTTTTAAGTTTTAATGTCGCTCCTTACTTTCAATTAAAAAAACTTGTATTTTTTTCATTTAATATACCAAAGGATCAGACCAACACAGTCTTGAATGTGGACATGATCTTGAACTCTTAACTATCTCATTTGAACTTTGACATTCGTGAACTTGGGCAAGGATTAACTATAAACTTATAAACACATACAAAGTAGAGCCGCCTCTCTTGCTGGTCATTGGGAACACCTACCAATCAGGGGAAGCATTTATTGATAACCGTCTAAAACGCAATTTGACAGTATCCAGGAAGTAAGATCAAAGAAAAAAAGATTAAGTCAGCTAGTATGAAACGTTTGGAGAATCAATGGGCTATGGAGGAGAGCTGCTTGCCCTCCAATTACTGTTGACTGTTAAAAAAGGAACAGTAAATTTTAATTTCCAATTAAATTAGCCACTTTAAAAGTTTATATGATGTTGCTATCTATGATAATGCTGCTCTGCCTGTGATATTACTTATATGCCCCTTTAAAAATATGTATGCACATAGTTTTTCCGTTTAATTGAAAGTCCTCTAAACATTCCCTAAAAGTTTCACTTAATACCCTTAGTGTCATTAGTTACAGGAATCGTAGTATTAGTATTAATAGCATACATAATGCCTTTTGGTCAGTTCAAGATTCGCTATAGCTTACCCTGAAAAGTCCAACTTATTAATGTAAGTCATTCCTGAGACATTTCTATTCACCCGTTTTATAATCTACATGGTAATAGTTCGTTTTGATTTGCTTCAACATCCGTCTAAATATTTCTTGAAAGCTTCACTTTAATACCCTTAGCTTGTGTAGTAGCAATAGTTCTAGTAGCCTTTGTAGCAGTATGCAAATAGCGCCTTTGGCTTTCTACAACATCCCCCCTGAACACACACTGAACATTTCAGCTTAATACCATAAGCAGTTACTGAATCATTTTTTAATACGTCCTCTTAAAAACCTGTATAAGCATAGCGTCTTTCCATTTAGTTCAATATTGTTACATTATTCTCCAAAATTTTCGACTTAATGCTCTTAGCTTTAGTAGCAGTAATAGTAGTAACGGTAGTAATAGTAACAGCATTAGTAGCAGTAGAATCAGTAGTATTAGGCTGCAAATATTGCCTTTTCGTTAATTCAGCCTCCCTCACAACAAGCCCTGTAAGTTTCAAATGCTCACACCAAACTCCCCCCTCAATTCAGTGTTTTGCTTTATCGGCTGGAATTATAAATTTTTAGGATGTCATAGGTTGTATAAACTTGCCGTAGGCCAAATTTAAAAGCTATTAGTTAAGAAAACGAGTTTTAATTTTTGTTTATTTCATATCCTCAACTTTTATAGTTCTATAGTTTTGCCGTCTCTTCCTTTTAATTTTGCTTTGTTTTCTTTAGTTTTTATGGCACTTGGTATTAACCAAGTGACATATAGCAATCGCCAATTCTGTCGGTCTGTCTGTCTGTCGGTCCCGGTTTTACTACTTTAGTCACTTCCAGGTAATCTAGGACGAGGAAATTTGGCAAGCGTATCAGGGACCGGACCAGATTAAATTGGAAATATTCTTTTTCCCGATTTGACCATCGGGGGGGAGTGGGGGGCCAGTTAATTCGCAAAAAATAGAAAAAATGAAGTATTTTTAACTTATGAGCGGGTGATTGAATCTTAATGAAATTTGATGTTTGGAATTATAGTGTGTCTCAGAGCTCTTATTTTAAATCCCGACCGGATCTGATGACATTGGGGGGGATTTGGAGGGGGGAAACCTAAAGTCCCGGTTTTGCTGCTTTAGGCACTTCCAGGTAAGCTAGGACGATGAAATTTGGCAAGCGTATCAGGGACTTTACCAGATTAAAACAGAAATAGTCGTTTTCCCGATTTGACCATCTGGGAGGGACTGGGGGGCCGGGTTAATTCGGAAAAAATAGAAAAAATGAAGTATTTTTAACTTATGAGCGGGTGATTGGATCTTAATGAAATTTGTATTTGGAATGATATTGTGTCTCAGAGCTCTTTTTTTAAATCCCGACCGGATCTGATGACATTGGGGGGAGTTGGAGGGGGGAAACCTAAAATCTTGGAAAACACTTAGAGTGGAGGGATCGGGATGAAACTTGATGGGAAAAATAAGCACAAGTCCCAGATACATGATTGACATAATCGGAACTGATTCGCTCTCTTTGGGGTAGTTGGGGGGGAGTAATTCTTAAAAATTAGAAAAAATGAGGTATTTTCAACTTACGAACGGATGATCGGATCTCAATGAAATTTGATGTTTCGAAGGATATCGTGTCTTAGAGCTCTTATTTTAAATCCCGACCGGATCTGGTGACGGGGGCGGGGAGTTGGGAGGGGGAAACCTAAAACTTGGTAAACACCTAGAGTGGAGGGATCGGGATGAAACATGGTGGAAAAAATAAACAAAAGTCCTAGATAGATGATTGACATAAACGGAACGGATCCACTCTCTTTGGGGTAGTTGGGGGGGAGGGGTATTTCTGAAAAATTAAAAAAATGAGGTATTTTTAACTTACGAACGGGTGAGCTCTTATCCGAACGGGAAGCTCTTATTTTAAACCCTACCGGATCTGGTGACATTGGGGGGGAGTTGGGAGGGGAAAACCTAAAACTTGGAAAACACTTAGAGTGGAGGGACCGGGATGAAACTTGGTGGTAAACAATCAAGAGAGATAAAACTCTACAAAAAGAAAACTTCAAACGAGACGACGGCCAGTAGAATTAAAAGACTAAAACAACGCGGATATTTCGCCTGTATAAAACAAGGCGTCTTCAGCACAAGATAGAAAATTAAAAGAAAACTAATCTAAAAACAAATAAAAAACCACCACCAAATATAATAACTACAATTGTCGCTACTTATCCACGTAGGGAAAAGCAGCTATGCGAGTTACTTCAATGAGAATCAAAGAGCAACTGAGGAAAAATTTATGAAAATTGATACTTCGTTAATTATTCTGTTGCGAAATAATCCTCTTGTAAGCTAACATTGAAGCAACTCTTTTTGGTCTAGTGGGTAATCTTGTCCCCTGGTGATTGTGTAAAATTTTAATTCCCCCATCGACTATTGGTTCATTTTTTAAAAGAATATCATAAATTGAGTCAATATTTAAATTCCCTGTGTCTCTATTTATTGAAATATTAGCAAATATATGTTTTTTAATTTCTATAGCCTCCCTCGCCCACTGAGAAAAACCTCTATCATTAGAAATAACTGTAGCCTCATCAAATTGTATAAAATGTTCAGGATAAAAGAATGTGTGTTCAGCTAGAGCCGAAACAAAAGTTTCGGGAGGCTTTCTTAATTGTAAACTTGGTGGGAAAAAAACACGAGTCCTAGATACATGATTGACATAACCAGAACAGATCCGCTCTCTTTGGGGTGGTCGGGGGGGGGAGAGTTAAATCTGAAAAATTAGAAAAAATGAGGTATTTTTAACTTACGAACGGGTGAATGGATCTCCATGAAATTTGATATTTAGAAGGATATCGTGTCTCAAAGCTCTTATTTTAAATCCTGATCGGATCTAGTGACATTGGGGGAAGTTTGGGGTGGGGAAACCTAAAATGATGGAAAATGCTTAGATTGGAGGGATTGGGATGAAACTTGGTTGGAAAAATAAGCAGAAGTCTTGCATACGTGATTTACATAATTGGAACGGATCCGCTCAATGGGGAGGGGGGGTAATTCTGAAAAATAAGAAAAAATGACGTATTTTTAACTTACGAAGGAGTGATCGGATCTTCATGAAACTTCATATTTAGAAGGACCTCGTAACTCAGATATCTTGTTTTAAATCTCAACCAGATCAAGCGTAATTGGAGGGGGCAGTTGGGGGGGGGGCGGAAATCTTAGAAAATACTTATAGCGGTGAGATCAGGATGAAACTGGATGGGAAGAATAGAAACCTGTCCAAGATACGTGACTGACATAACTGGACCGGATCTGCTATCTTTGCTGGAATTGGGGGGGGGGGGTAATTTTGAAAATTGAGGTATTTGTAACTTACGAAAGGGTTACCAGATCTTAATGAAATTTGATATTTAGAAGGATCTTGTGGTTTAAAGTTCTAATTTCAAATTCCGACCAGATCCTGTGACATTCGGGGGAGTTGGAGGGGGAAACCGGAATTCTTGGAAAACATGAAAATTTGGGTATTTTTATCTTACGAATAGATGATCGGATCGTAATGAAATTTGATTTTTTAGAAGGAATTCATGTCTCAGAGCTCTTATTTCAAATCCCGACCAGATCTTTTGACATTGGGGGGAGTTGGAGGGGGAAATCTTGGAAAAACACTTGGAGTGGAGGAATCGGGATGAAGCTTGGTGGATAAAAAAAACAAATGTCCTTGATGCGTGATTGACAGAATCGTACTGGATTCACTCTCCTTGGGGGAGTTGGGGGGAGGGGTTCAGTGATTTGGCGAGTTCGGTGCTTCTGGACGTGCTAGGGCGATGAAAATTGGTAGGCGTGTCAGGGAGCTGCACAATTTGACTTGATAAAGTCGTTTTCCCAGATTCGACCATCTGCGGGGCAAAAGGGAGAGGAAAAATTAGAAAAAATTAGGTATTTATGACTTACGAGTGGGTGATCGGATCTTCATGAATTTTGATATCTAGAAGGATATCGTGACTCAGAGCTCTTATTTTAAATCCTGACCGGAATTAAGCCTCTTATTTTCCTTTTTAAATCAATCTATTGATTCATAGAATTTTGTTAGAGCTCATACCATATGATCTCTTGGCTCTTAGCTCTTCTCGCCTCGTCACAAGTGCCATATGAGCTCTTAGCTCTTGTTAATCATACTGGTTGTTACAGATTTTAGGCAAGCTTTTTTCTACACAATTTGCTCTTTTTTTACGGACTAAAACCATAAATTGTTAGGATGTCGTAGATGTATAAATTCGTCGTAGGCCGAGTTGAAAAATTATTTGTTAGGAAAACAAGTTTTAATTTTTGTCTATTTCACCTTCTCAATTTTGAGCATTTTGAAAGTTTTGTCGACTCTTTATTTTTAATTTTGCTTTTTTCCTGAAGTTAATCTACGCATTTGGCTGATTCCAGGTCAAACATTTATAAGAAGATAATGCAAAAACATTTTGTACATGACCTGGTTACATGTGGAATTAAAGGACTATCTACCAGACAGCTGAAAAAAAAGATGTTAATGCAGAAGTCTATATAACCATTTTTTCTTATGTCATGAATCTCCTCTGTTCAGAGACAAATCCTACAGAGAAAGAAAGAACTTATTTGTAACAGTGTTGTGACACAACAAATTTTCGTTCTTTTTAGTAGACTAAAATTTCACATATAGCAAACAATTAGACTTTGCGTTACTTTTACTGGATTAGAACTTTAAATGGTAACAACAAGGTAAGTACAACAATGGGTAAAGAAAGTTATTACCCTTTATATTGGCTGAAAATTTCACATAGAAGTTCCAATCAGGTGAAAGCTAGCATTTCGTTCTTTTTGTTGGCTTAAAATTTCACATAGAAGGACCGATCAGGTGAAAGCCAACATTTCGTTCTTTTTGTTGACTTAAAATTTCACAAAAAAGCGTAGGAAAGATCAGGTTCAGAAAAGGCGGAGTTATTTGGCTTTCTTTTCTGCCTGGCGCTTAAGGAACAATACGATTGGCTTGCAAAAAAAAAATGTCACAAAATACACTAATAGAAATAAAACACACTTTTCATCACACCTTTAACTATTTAACTTACCGTAATTAATCATTAAGATTTTCAAACTTTCGGATTTTCTGAAAAATATCGACGCATGTAAGTAATACAGCATACAGGGAGTAGCCTACAAATCGGTCCAAGACTTGACTAGGAAACACCTTCCTTTCCTAACTTTTTACAGAAAAATTCATTTATAAATCATTAGAGTAATACAAGTAAGGATATTTGAGCCAAAAGTACTTACTTACAGTTAGGAGACCCCCTTTAAGCCAGACACATTCGCTGGGGGAAGGCCTCATCCCCCAAATCCTAAATTTCACAAATTTACGTACTTCTCATTAAGACTATACAATATTTTGTATTTTACTCCTCCCCCCTTCCCCAAAAAAGAAAAAAATCCGTAAGTGCATTTTTCTACCCTATAAAGGGTTTTTCTTCCCAAGTTGCGAGGAATTTTGTTTGTCCTAACTTGACCTTTCCATCCTCCAGGAAGATCAAATCATGCATTGCACCCCTTCCTTTGGGTTCAAGGGTATCATCTCAAGCTTGTTATGAGTAGTTTCACTCGCCAGAAGCTACCTGCAGACTTCAAGCAAAGACGCTGCCCCCTGTCTGTACATACGATTATAGCCTCTAGGCATGTAAAGCTTTTCTCTAGTACCTAAACCCTGAGATCGGATTCTACAACTTCAGGGGTGTTAATTGAAGAGGGTAGGGGTAAACTAGGGGGCGGGTTATCTTTTTACCCCTTATACAAAAAAAAATCTTTTTTTATTTCTATTGAAAAAACACTTTTTTAGTATTTTCACTGAAAAAGTTGAAGAACAAAAAGAAACAGTCACCTAGACTACATTTTCGAAAGTTTAAGATTCCATTTTACTTAGTTCTGCATCAGTCCCTTTGATTATGTATCCAAAACTTCATGCCTGTATTCTAGCGAATAGTCCCCCGGCAAATGTATAAAAAGTCTCACCCTTGATGTAGTTTGTTTTTTGTAAAGCAATGAATTAAATTAAACTCCATTAAAATTCAACCGCTGAAAAATGTATTTTCCATTATCTATCTGCAGCAAATTTGACATTTTCTTCCTATTTTTTTCAACGAAGATATTAAAACAATACATTTTTAATGAAATTACCCCAAAGGCGATGTTTTTAGAAATCTAAGGGGACAAAAAAAAATCTTTAATTGACACCACTGCCTCCAGCCTTATGACAAAACTTGCCTATAGCATTTCTAACCTAACATCTTATTCTACAACTTAAGGCACGTCGATGGGGAGACAGGGACAATATAGGGGATGATTGTAGTTTTTTCCCCAGATTAAAAAAAAACAATCTTTTTGGTATTTCCATAGAAAAAAATCTAAACAAGATTAACAAAATTACCCCCTTTATATTTTGAAAAATGCAGTTTGCTCCCCCCCTAAATTTTACCAAATTGACGCCCCTGTACTTCCTGGTTTTACGCCAGTCCCTTCGATTTTGTTTCCAAAAATTCATGCAGTATCCTAGCGCGTAACCCCTCGGCAAAATGTGCAAAATGTCTTGTCCTTGATATTATTTAATTTTTTTGTTTTGCATTGAATTGCATTCAACTCCAGTAAAAATACAACCATAACCTTATACAATGTGGAAACATATAATAGATACATGTTTAGAATAAAACTAAATTAACCATAGCAAAAGACAATTTGTCTAGCAAAACTGCAGAGTATTCTTCGTGGTAGAGCCTACATAAATAAAATTTGGGCAAAATGGACAATAAAATAAATTAAGTTTAAGCAAATAAAGCATCAAATGAAGCGGCATGGTGAGCGACTTCGTCGTAAAACAATAATCGCACTTTCCAAAAGTCTTGCGGAGGGGAGTAGAAAAGGCAAAAAATTAGGTATTCTTGCAGTAGCGGTTCTGGCCTCTCTTGCACCGGGTTTTGATTAGCCCCAGTCCCTCACATAATTTTCAGACTAAGCTTTAACAAATCTTTTATTTATTAACAAAATTATCTTCAATTTATTTATTCAATTAATAAGCTATTTCTTGATTTATTATTCAATTGTTTGTTTATTATTTATTATCTTAATTATTAATATTTTTAATTTTTAACTTATTTTATTGATCAATAATAATTTACTTATTATTTTCATTTATTAACTGCGTCCTTTATTTTATTTTAATAAGAATAAAACTACGAAAATTACAAAAATCGACATAAAGAAAATTAGAGCAAATTGGACAATAAAACAAATTAAGTTGAAGCGAATAAAGTATCAAATGAAGCAGTATGGTGAGCGACTTCGTCGTAAAGCAATAATGGCACTTTCCAAAAATCTTACGGAGGGGAGTAGAAAAGGGAAAAAATTAAGTATTCTTGCAGTAGCGGTTCTGACCTCTCTCGCACCCGGGTTTAGATTTTAATTAGCCCCTGTCCCTCATATAATTTTCAGGCTAATTTTTAACAAAGTTTTTATTTATTAACAAAATTATCTCCAATTTATTAAGATTCAATTAATAAGTTATGTTTTGATTTATTGTTCAAATTGATTATTTATTATCTATTATCTTAGTTATTAATATTTTTACATTTTAACTTATCTTATTAATCAATTATAATTTACTTATTATTTTCATTTATTAACTGCGTCTTCTATTTTACCTTGATAAAAATAAAATTACAAAATGACTTTAACGGTTAGATTTTTTATTTGGAAATTTGCCTAAAATTTCTACGCCCAGGGCAATTGCCCTCTTTGTCCCCCCTAAACCACTTCTGTATTCTTGCCAGAGAGGTGGCATATTTATTTATATATGACGTTTGTATACGATATTTGGATTTTATAGGACAACTTGCTTACCCTCCGTGCGTTTCTGCAATCTCGAGACAAAGAGAGTTCAAGGAAAATTATCCCTCATGAAACTCCCCCAAGGATAATTATCAATAAAGAGAGGTAAACCTCAATGAAAAGAGAACAACCGAGACTGCGGACAGTAGACAGAAAAGATGAAAGGCTAAAACAACGCGGATATTTTGCCTGTATACAAACTAGGCGTCCTCAGCACAGGAGAGACAAAGATAAAAAAAAACACTAAACTAAAAACAAATAAAACCCCCACCAATATTAATAAGCACAAATGTCGCAACTGATCCAAGTATGGAAAAGAAGCTATATAAGTTACTTCATTGAAAACATCAAGGCAGCTGATGTTCTTGCTTAAGAACTTTCGAGGAAAATTATTGCCCACCCCCCCCCCTTGCGTATTAAGAACGATTATATTTTTAAATTAAGATTTTGTAAGAATCCCCCAAGGACCATTACCCCCCCCCCCCGGAAAATTCCCTCCCTCATAATTGCTATTCATCGTGGGAATCAGTCCATAAATCGAAAACCAAGATAATGCACTGAACCGATAAAAGCGACCATCGATTTTTTCAAACGTTATACTTTCTACAATAATCCAAGATTGAATCAAGTTGTCATTCATCTTGCATTTACATAATTAACATATTTTGAGTATATACCGCTTCAAACCCCCGCGGAACCCCCCCCCCCCTCGAAAAATATCCACTGAAAATTGTTTTCCATGTGTGTAATAAGAATAAGATTTTTAAATTTAAAAGTGTTTGTGGACTTATGTTACGAATAAAAATAATGAAACTGTAAAAAGTCGAAGTTTAGCATAACGACAGAGGGTTGAGGGAAAGGCAGCCACCCTCATACCCACAAATAATTTCTATTCGTTTCAAGTTTTAATATTACTTTGATTTTGTTTATTTAATGTTCTGACCGTTTTCCAAATTATGCCAGTTGCTTTCTTCCCGGACCCCCCCCCCGTAAATTTCCTCTGCACCGAAAATTCTCCCCACGGAAAATCTTCCAAGAAAATTCTCCTCATCCGGAAAAAATGCTCGTATATCTCCCAAAAACAAATAATCTTTGTGACCAATGGGTAAACTACGTGATTTACAGTCCATTCCCTAGGGACTATGAGGCATATAATCCCCAAAGGCAAAATTTTTATCATTTCAACTATACTGAAGCAAGTGGCTACCTTAAAATTTTCATCAGATATTTTTTGGACAAAAGCGGGCGAGGGAGGGGAACTCGTTGCCCCCCAGTCTTTTCGGTCACTCACAAAAGGCACTCGATCTTTTTATTTCTGTCTGAATGAGCCCTCTCTCGATCTTCTAGGACTATTGGCTTGATACAGTCATCCCTGAGAAAATAAACATGCATCCATGATCTTTCTTCATACAGAAATCACAAAATTCCGAATTTTTGTTGATAGAAGCTTGAAACCTCAGTGAGAGAATTTTCTGACATGCTGAATCTAATGGTGGGACTTTCATTGATATCGCTTGAACGTTTGGGGACGTTTTGCTCCTTTTTCAAAAATCATGCAAATTTTCTCAGCTTCGTAGCTTTAGATAGGTAACATTAAACTTAATAAATTTATAGCTTTGGAATCTGCATTAAAAGCAAATTCTTTTGACGTATCTATTGTTATCGAAATTCCGGTTTAGAGATTTCAGTTACTATTGAGCCGGCTCACTCCTTACATGCAGTTCGTTACAACGAAATGTTTGATCAAACTTCTCAAACAATGACCGAAAACCGCCTGCTAAGGTGTTATCAAAGGGAATATCAATGGGGCATTATATGGCCACTTACACTTGGATTCTCCTGATTTATATTCTCTAGCTGATCGTCCTTTTGAGAATTCAATGAAAAAACAAACAAGTTTTTTCAACTGAAAGTAAGGAGCGACATTAAAACTTAAAACGAACAGAAATTATTCGTATATGAAAGGGTTTGTTCCCTCCTCAATGCATCGCTCTTTACGCTAAAGTTTGACTCTTTCTCACATCTCTATTTTTTGAAACAAAAAGTGGGAGAGGGCCTAGGTGCCCTCCAATTTTTTTGGTAAGTTAAAAAGTACCCTAGAAACTTTTAGTTTCCGTTAGAACGAACTCTGTCAGGACATTTTAGGGTCACTGGGTCGACACGATCGCACCAGGCAAAAAAATAGCAAATAAATTAGCAATAAATTAACAGAACACGCATCATTGATCTGTCTTTTGGCAAAAAAAAATACAAAATTCCGTAATTGTGTAGATAGGAGCTTGAAACTTCTACAGTAAGGTTCTCTGATACGCTGAATATGATGGTATGATTTCCAGTAAGATTCTATGACATTTAGAGGGTGTTTCGCCCTATTTTCTAAAATACGGCAAATTTTCTCAGGGTCGTCACTTTTGATTGTTAAGATAAACTTGATGAAATTTATATATTAAAATCAGCATAAAAATATGATTCTTTTGATGTGAATATTGGTATCAAAATTCCATTTTTTAGAGTTTCGGTTAGGCTACTATTGAGCCTGGTCGCTCCTTACTCAGTTCGTTACCACAACCTGTTTGAAATACTAGCGGACGGTTTTTGGCAATTATCTGAAAAGTTTCCGAGTGTCAGACACGAACAGAGGTATGAATAGAATATATCTCTGCGTAACAGCGGAGATATGGTTTGGGTCTTTTCATGGGGAGGGATAAGCTGGCCCCTTCTTTTCCACTGTGCCACTAGATCTTTAGGGCAAGGATATATTTTGCATGTGTTTTTATTTGCCATTATGTCGGAAAAAGACTGAGAAATACAGACACAATTCATCTGCACCATTAAACCGGCTTAAATCTTATACACAGGTACATATGAGTTGTAATACTTCATGGCAAAATGTCCTCGAGAACAAGGAATCGAAAGATCCACCCTATTGTTCATTTTGTTCCGGTTCCTGCATAATCAACGCATTGGTGCGTGGTTAGAGATGTTGTTCTTGCCAAGTCACATATCATTCGGGTACTTGATATGTTATCAAACAGTTTGGGGTAACGAACTGTAGTAAGGAGCGACCCGGCTCAATAGTAACCAAAACTCTAAAAAATGGAATTTTGATACCAATAGTTACATCAAAAGAATTGCATTTAAATGCTGATTTTGAATATATAAGTTTCATTAAGATCAGTTATTTCCATCAAAAGTTAGGAGCCTGAGAAAATTTTTGCCTTATTTTAGAAAATAGGAGTAAACACCCCCTAAAAGTCATACAATCTTAACAAAAATCACACCATCAGATTCAGCGTATCAGAGAACCTCATTGTAGAAGTTGCAAGCTCCTATCTACAAAAATGTGGAATTTCACATTTTTTGTCAGAAGACAGATCACGGATTTTAGTTTTTTTTGTTGTTTTTTTTTTCTTAGGAGTGATCGTATCGATTGAGTGGTCCTAGGATGTTGCGAGAGGACTCATTCTAACGGAAATTAAAAGTTCTAGTGCCCTTTTAAGTGACCAAAAAATTGGAGGGCACCTAGGCCCCCTCCCACGCTAATTTTTACCCCAAAGTCACCGGATCAAAATTCTGAGATGGCCATTTTATTCACCATAGTCAAACAACCTATTAACTATGTCTTTGAGGATGACTTACTCCCCCGCAGTCCCCTTGGGAGGGGCTGCAAGTTACAAACTTTGACCTGTGTTTACATATAGTAATGGTTACTGGGAAGTCTACAGACGTTTTCAGGGGGATTTTTTTTGTTTAGGGGGAGAGTTGAAGGGGGTTACGTGGGAGAATATTTCTAAGAAGAAACTTCTCATGGGGGAAGAGAATTTCAATGAAGGGGGCGCAGGATTTTCTAGCATTATTTGAAAAAACAATGAAAAAATAAATATGAAAAGTTTTTCTACTGAAAGTAAGGAGCAGCATTAAAACAAAACGAACAAAAATTAATACGCATATGAGGGGTTTACCTCCCCGTTATACCTCACTCTTTACGCTAAAGTATTTTTAGTAATTACAACTATTTATTCTACGGCCTTTGCGATTCAGCGGTCATTCTTAAGGAATTGGGACAAAATCTAAGCTTTAGTGTAAATAGCGAGGTATCGACAAGGGTTGAACCCCCGCATATACGCATTAAAAACATACGAATATAGAAGTTCGTTACGTAAGTTAATTCGTAAGTTACATGTATTTTTTACCAATGAAAACGTTTGCAAAAAATTAAAAGTTCTGGTTGCTTCTTTAAGTAATCAAAAACTTGGAGGGCAACTAGGCCTCCTCCGTCACTTCTTTTTTCTCAAAATCTTCCGATTAATTGCAGTTAATTAATATGCAAATTTCGTTTTAATTATTTATGTGTGGAGAGCCAAGATCAAAACATGCATTAATTCAAAAACGTCCAGAAATTAAATAAAAAAAACAAGTTTTTTTAAATGAAAGTAAGGAGCAACATTAAAACTTAAAATGAACAGAAATTACTCCGTATATGAAAGGGGCTTTTACTCCTCAACGCCCCCCTCTTTACGCTAAAGTTTCTTACTGTTTTAACAATAGAGTTAAGAGAAAGAGTCAAACTTTAGCGTAAAGAGTGGGACGTTGAGGAGGAAAAGCCCCTTTCATATACGGAGTAATTTCTGTTCGATTTAAGTTTTAATGTTGCTCCTTACCTTCATTTAAAAAACCTTTTTTTTCTATCATATTAAAGGCCATACGGAACCAATGTTTTATTATTATTATTTTTTTTCAGAGGCGCTTCACATGGAAGGGGTGTCGTTTGAACTTCAATGGGGCTCATTTGATGGGAAATCGAGAGTTTTAGTGCCCTTTTAAACAGCCGAAAGTGATCGAAGGGTAACTATACCCCCCCCCCCCACATGCCTTTTTTCCTCCAACACATTTGATAAAGAATTTTAGATTGCCATTTTGTTAAAAGTAGTTCAAAACTTATTTGATGAAAATGCCAAGGTCGACACCCCCCCCCCCCCCAGGGACCAGGGGCAGGTGTTGTAAGATATCCCCTGGAGGCAATTATGATTCCTATTGAAGGGATGTTCGCATAAACTTTAGAGAGGACTCATTCGTTTGTAAAGTGAAAGTTCTAGTTCACTTTTTTAAGAGTCAAACGAGATCAGAGAGCAACTAGCTCTTCACGCCCTTTCTTCTCCAAATAAAACCGATAAAAATTTTGAGATAGCCATTTTATTCACCATAGTCAAACAACCTATTAACTATGTCTTTGGGGATGACTTACTCCCCCGCAGTCCCCTTGGGAGGGGCTGCAAGTTACAAACTTTGACCTGTGTTTACATATAGTAATGGTTACTGGGAGGTGTACAGATGTTTTCAGGTGGATTTTTTTGTTTAGGGGGAGAGTTGAGGGGGGTTACGTGGGAGAATATATCTAAGAAGAAACTTCTCATGGGGGAAGAGAATTTCAATGAAGGGGGCGCAGGATTTTCTAGCATTATTTGAAAAAACAATGAAAAAATAAATCTGAAAAGTTTTTTCTACTGAAAGTAAGGAGCAGCATTAAAACAAAACGAACAAAAATTAATACGCATATGAGGGGTTTACCTCCTCGTTATACCTCACTCTTTACTCTAAAGTATTTTTAGTAATATCAACTATTTATTCTACGGCCTTTGTGATTCAGCGGTCATTCTTAAAGAATTGGGACAAAATCTAAGCTTTAGTGTAAATAGCGAGGTATCGACGAGGGTTGAACCCCCAAATATATGCATTAAAAACATACGAATATAGAAGTTCGTTACGTAAGTTAATTCGTAAGTTACATATATTTTTTACCAATGAAAATGTTTGCAAAAAATTAAAAGTTCTGGTTGCTTCTTTAAGTAATCAAAAACTTGGAGGGCAACTGGGCCTCCTCCGTCGCTTCTTTTTTCTCAAAATCTTCCGATTAATTGCAATTAATTAATATGCAAATTTCGTTTTAATTATTTATGTGCGGAGAGCCAAGATCAAAACATGCATTAATTCAAAAACGTCCAGAAATTAAATGAAAAAAAACAAGTTTTTTAAATGAAAGTAAGGAGCAACATTAAAACTTAAAATGAACAGAAATTACTCCGTATATGAAAGGGGCTTTTACTCTTCAACGCCCCGCTCTTTACGCTAAAGTTTCTTACTGTTTTAAAAATAGAGTTAAGAGAAAGAGTCAAACTTTAGCGTAAAGAGTGGGACGTTGAGGAGGAAAAGCCCCTTTCATATACGGAGTAATTTCTGTTCGATTTAAGTTTTAATGTTGCTCCTTACTTTCATTTAAAAAACTTTTTTTTTCTCTCATATTAAAGGCCATACGGCTCCAATGTTTTATTATTATTATTTTTTTCAGAGGCGCTTCATATTGAAGGGGTGTCGTATGAACTTCAAAGGGGCTCATTTATGGGAAATCGAGAGTTTTAGTGCCCTTTTTAACAGCCGAAAGTGATCAAAGGGTAACTAGCCCCCCCCCAACATGCCTTTTTTCCTCCAACACATTCGATAAAGAATTTTAGATTGCCATTTTGTTAAAAGTAGTTCAAAACTTATTTGATGAAAATGCCAGGGTCGACACCCCCACCCCAGGGCCCAGGGGCAGGTGTTGTAAGATATCCCCTGGAGGCAAATATGATTCCTATTGAAGGGATGTTCGCATAAACTTCAGAGAGGACTCATTCGTTTGTAAAGTGAAAGTTCTAGTTCACTTTTTTAAGAGTCAAACGAGATCAGAGAGCAACTAGCTCTTCACGCCCTTTCTTCTCCAAATAAAACCGATAAAAATTTTGAGATAGCCATTTTGTTAAAAATAGTTCAAAGTTTAGATAAGAAAAACTCCTGAGTCGACGCAGCCCCCCGGGGCCTGGAGCAGGCATTGTAAGCTATGCTCTGGGGACATGTATAGTTCTTATGGAAGGGATGCTCGTATAAACTTTGGAGAGGGCTCATTTGATTGGAAATTGAAAGTTCTAGTTCAATTTTTGATTTTACCGGATGTATTTGGGGAAAAGGGGAGAGGGGAAGGACTGGTTTCCCTCTATGGGGAGTGGGGCAACTAGCCCTCCTCCCCACGTCCTTTTTCTTCCAAATAAATCCGATAAAATTTTGAGATAGCCATTTTGTTAAAAATAGTTCGAAGTTCAGATAAGAAAAACTCATGAGTCGACGACCCCCCAGGGCCCGGGGGCACGCGTCGTAAGTTAAGCTCCGGGAATGTGTATGGTTCTTATGGAAGGGATGCTCGTATAAACTTCGGAGAGGGTTCATTTGATTGGAACTTGAAGATTCTAGTTCACTTTTCATTTCACTTTTCACTTTTTAGTTCCAGTTCATGCTCGAGCGCTCATTTGATTGGAAATTGAAAGTTCTAGTTCAGTTTTTAAGAGTGAAAAGATATCGGAGGGCAAATAGCCCCCTCCCTCTTTCCCCAAATACACCCGGTAAAAATTTTGATTAGCCATTTTGTTCAAAATAGTTCAAAGGTCAGATAAAAAGAACTCCGGTGTCGACAAAAGCCCCCAGGGCCCGAGGACAAGCGTTGCAATTTATACCCTAGGGGCTTATAGGGTTCTTATGGGAAAATGCTCGTATAAACTTTGGAGGGCTCAATTTATTGGAAATAGCCCCCCCCCCCCCAAGTCCTTTTCCCCGAGCCCGTCCGATACAAATTTTGAGATAGCCATTTTTTTTAATTGTTCAAAGGTCAGGTAAGAAAAACTCCAATGTCGACGCAACCCCCAGGGCCCGGGTGCAGGCGTTATGATTTATGCTCTGGGGGCATATAATAATAATAATAATAATAATAATAATAATAATAATAATAATAATAATAATAATAATAATAATAATAATAATAGTAATAATAATAATAATAATAATTTTTTCCAGAAAAAGCCCATGGGCCATAGGAAATTTACATAACAAAAAAAAACAACAAATTAACTAAAAACCGAACTGAGAACCCTATATGGTTCTTATGGAAGGGATGCTCGAATAAACTTCCGAGAAGGCTCATTTGAATGAAAACTGTAAGTTCTAGTTCCCTTTTTAAGAGTCAAAGGAGATCGGGGGCAACTAGTCCCCCTCCCCCACCCTTCTTTCCCAAACCTATCCGATACAAGTTTTGAGATAACCATTTTTTAAATAATGCAAAAGGTCAGATAATAAAAATTCTTTAAAGCGAACTAGCTTTCGTAAAACTCGTCTAATAACGGATTTGAAGCAAAGTAGTCGTTCGGTTTTGATGCGTGAGCTAATTGGCTATGTGTAGTTAGATTGCCTTTGTCAACGTAGTGATAATCAGCGATGCAAGGGTAAAATGTGACGTAAATTATCCAAATAAGATACAAAATTTTGAATATAGTTCTGACAATAACTGAACTATGATCACTCAGTAATATTGACAAGAAACAAGTGACAAACCAAGTGGAATTTAATTGGCAGTCAGGAACTGGATACAGGCTAAAGGTAAAAAACAGGCATGCATAATTGAAGTTCAAACATAGTTGGTGATTTTCTAGTCGAAAAATACTTCCCTGGCTAGTTTAGAAATTTTAATAGATTAACCTACTGAAACTCTCCTATCCAAAAAATTAAATGGATAACACCCAAAAATTAAGAGATAAACTTATAGGATTCAAACAAGTACCTGTATGCTGTACATCCGATTCACAGTTACGATCCTCAGATAAATCAGCATTTCAAAAATTTATCTATAAATTATAATAAGTCTAATTGTTCGCTCAAAACACCGAAATTATATAGACTGTGATGAAATTTTTTTTTATATTTGTACCGTTTATTTTATCTTAATGTTAAAACTTTAGAATAGTAATTAAATTTCAAGCACTGTTATTATGTATGCAAATTGTTTTTCATTGGATAATTTCATAAGTTAAATAATTTCAAAATATATTTCAGTCATATGAAAAAAAATATTCAAAAAATGAAAGCTGAAACGAAGTTACTGCCTATGCAGCCGTCCTGGCCGAGTGGGTTGGTGCGCTGGATTCGGGATCCTTCGTCGGAGAGGACGTGGGTTCGAATCCCAGTGTACCCAATTCTTCAGTTTGGGACGGGGGTCAGTGGCGTGACTTTGTAAGCTTAGCCAGAGTCGACACAGCTCTAAATGGGTACCTGGAGAAATCTGGGGAAGGTAAACAGGAAGGATGTGCGAAAGCACAGGATGGCTGGCCCCCAACCCCCCATTGCACTTCCTGGCTGAAGGGCCAAGAAACGGAGATCAGCACCGCCGGTACGGACTGTAAAGTCTAATGCCGTATCCTTTACCTTTTTTTTTACTTTTTTTTTTATGCGAACATTCCTTTCATAGTAACCATATGTGCCCCATGGACATAACTTACCACCCCCCTTGGCCCGGGGGGGTATGTTGACAACGGAGTTTTTTTTATCTGATCTTTAAACTATTTCAAAAATGGCTTTCTCAAAATTTGTATCGGATAGGTTTGGGGGAAAAAGGCTTGGGGAACTATTTGCCCTTCGATCTCTTTTTACACTTGAAAAAGTGAACTAGAACATTCAATTTTCGTTCAAATGAGCTCTCTCTGAAGTATATATGAGCATCCCTTCCATTTTAACCAAATCTACCCCCAAGGCATAGCTTACAACGCCCCATACCCCGGGGGTTGTATCGACACCAGGGTTTTTCTTATCTGACCTTGAAACTATTTCTAACAAGATGGCAATCTCACAATTTTATCAAATGAGTTTAAGGAAAAAAAGTGTAAGGGGGGGCTAGTTGAAATCGACACTCTTTGGCTCTTAAAAAGTGAACTAGAACTTATAATTTCCAATTGATTCCTCTCTGAAATTTATAGGAGCAACCTTTCCATACGAACCCTGTATGTCCCCAGGGCATAACTTACAACGGCTACCCCCCGAACCTGAGTTGGTGTATCGACACTGGAGTTTTTGTTACCTGACCTTTAAACTTTTTTCAACCAAATGGCTATCTCAAAATTTGCATCAAATACATTTGGGGATAAAAGGTCGTGGGGGAGGATAGTTGCCCTCGGATCTCTTTTGACTGTTGAGAAGGGAATTAGAACTTTCAGTTTTCAAACAAATTAGCCATCTCTGAAGTTTATACGGGCATCCCTCCATAAGAACCATATATGTTCCCAGGGCATAACTTACAACCCCTTCCTCCAGGCCCTAGGGGTTGTGACGACACTGGAGATTTTATTATATAATCTTTGAACTATTTTTTAAAAAATATCTATCTAAAAACGTTCATGAGATAAATTTGGGAAAAAGGACTTGGGAGGGGTAGTTGCCCCCCCGATCAATTTATAGACTTAAAAGGGCACTAGAACTTCCGATTTCCAGCCGTTGAACCTCTTCCAAAGTTTATGTGACGACCTCTCCCATACGAAGTGCCTCCGGGAAAAAAAATAAAACATTTAACCAGTAAGGCCTTTACTATAGGCAACGGTATGGCGTTGCCTCTGATAAAACTTGTTTTTACAAAATAGACAAATTACAAAACCTATATTCCTTACCCCAGTGGCTGTGGGAGCTTGGTATACCTTGAGGCATAATTGAGACCTTGTGACTATTTGAATAAAATTCATATTAAAAATTTTGTTCAGCGTTAAGAGGTCACTTTTTTTCAATAATCAACCTTATATATAAACAATGGGTAACTTGCATAAATATTAACACTTGCCTGGTGGGCTGGTAGAAGTAGAATGTCATTCCTAGAGGTAAAGTTTTTGACTTTTTGATCATTTTGAATAAGATACCTATTCCAAAATCCTGATCAGATGTCCATAGGGAAAGGGTAGTTAATAGAGGCACGGGAGGGGGAATGGCTGCCCTCTAGCTATTTTCAACATTCCCTCAAAATACCACTGAAGTTTAATCTGGGTACCCGCAGTCTTTCTCTAGATATTACAGATACACCTATCTGATAAACTGGATGCACATATTGTCTTTCGATGTAGTTTATCATACTCCTAGACTTTTCCCAAAGTTTTACCTTGATACCCATAGTCTTTTCAAACACCCCAAGAATAAAATATTCCTCCTTTTCCCCATTATACATTTTGAATGCACCAAAGGCAAATTGCATAGGTTTGTATAAGAATTATCTGAGTGATAGGTCGTATGAAAACAAAAGGAATGTAAAGAAAGTGGAGAAAGCATTAAAATATGAACTAAGGAGATGTGAAGTGGAGGCCATGGATAAAATTGCTGAGGATCTGGAAGATGCGGCTAGACAGCATAATAGTAAAATGTTATACTGGCATGTTAATAAATTGAAAGGGAGTATCCAATCCGGACTAGTCCCAGTTAAAGATAGAAATGGGGCCACAATTAGTGATAAGGAAAAAGTTAAAGAAAGATGGGTGGAACATTTTGAGAATGTGCTAAACCGAGATACTGTTGCAGGAAAAGATATAGATGAAAATGATGGGATGTGAAGGAAGATTTGTTTAGTGAGGAAGAATTAGCGACAGTACTAAAAGGATTAAAAAATAATAAGGCCCCAGGTGTTGATAGTATGATTAATGAGTTTCTTAAATATGGTGGCTCTGAGGTTAGGAATAAGCTACTGAAGATTATGAACATGATTTTTGAAAAAGGGGAAGTACCCAATGATTTTAGAAAAACCTTAATTAAACCACTGTATAAGAAAGGTGACAAGAGTGAGTGTCGTAATTATCGAGGCATTAGTCTGGTCTCTTTAGGTAGCAAATTACTGAGTAATATGATACTTTTTAGACTAGACATGCTGTAGACAAAGTTTTAAGGCAAGAACAATGCGGTTTTAGAAAAGGTAGAGGATGTGTCGATCATGTTTTCACTCTTAGGTTAATAATTGAGAAGTCCCTTCGTTGTCAAACACCTTTGGTCCTTAGTTTTATCGATTATGAGCAAGCTTTCGATTCTGTTGATAGAACAGCGTTAACGAAGGTCTTATCATTATATGGCATACCAGAAAAATACATTAAAGTGATTTGCGCTATGTACGAGAATAATACTGCTGCGGTTAAGGTAGGAAATGAGGTTAGCAACTGGTTTTGTATTAAATCAGGAGTTAAGCAGGGTTGTGTTCTATCCCCCTTTATATGGATCATTTTGATGGACTTCGTCTTAAGGAGCACAGGAAAGGCAATTGGAGACCATGGAATCAAATGGGGAGGAAGAACGCTCCTGGACTTAGATTATGCTGATGATTTAAGCATATTAGATGAAAGTGTGAGCAAAATGAATGAATTTTTAGAGGTTTTACGAGTTCAGGGTGCTAAAATAGGCTTGAAAATTAATGTTAAGAAGTCACTAAGGCTAGGAATAAGTGAAGATGAACATGTGACATTAGGTAACGAAAAGATTGATCAGGTTGGGAGCTTCAGTTACCTTGGTAGTATTATTAGTAAAGATGGTGGGAGCAGTGAAGATGTTAAAAGTAGAATAGCTAAAGCTCAGGGTGTTTTTTCACAGTTAAAAAAAGTTTGGAAGAATAGAAAGATAAGTCTACATACCAAGATTAGAATATTGGAAGCTACAGTGATGACAGTGGTCAAATATGGCTCTGAAGCATGGGCACTCCGAAAAGCAGATGAAAATTTACTAGATGTTTTCCAGAGAAATTGCCTACCGATTGTTTTGAGTACCCGGCTGACTGACCGTATTTCAAACAGTAGGCTGTACGAAAAGTGTGGTTCAATCCCGCTTTCTGGGGCTATAATGAAAGAAAGGTTGAGATGGCTAGGACACGTTCTACGGATAAAGGATGACAGATTGCTGAAGATTGTCCTTTTTTGCCAACCGTCTGGGGCTACACGGAAAGCAGGTCGTCCTTGTCTGGGTTGGGAGGATGTCATAAATAAAGATTTAAAGGAAATGGGAACTTCCTGGGAGGGTGTAAAGAGGGAGGCTTTAAATAGATAAGGTTGGAGGAGGAGCGTGTGTGGCTGTGTTGGCCTCAGGCGGCTTGGTGCTGCAGTGAGTTATTAGTAGTAGTAGTGGTAGTATGTCAATAGTAGCAGCAGTAGCAGTAATAGTATGAAAAGTTACAAAAGCATATATAATACTATTAGTCATGAAAGTTTTACGATAATACCATAAAATGCTGCTAGAATATTATTGATCCAATATTTTTGATTAACAACATAATATAGTGTGCTTCAACTTTTTTTCATCATCTATGGTAAAATATCCTGAAAGCTTCAACTGAATTTTTTAAGCCACTCATGAGGTATTGTTGATACGCCGTTTTGAAACGCCCAGTTTGCTAATAATGTGCATTGCTTTAGTCAACCACCACCATCATCTTTTCCTGTAATATTTACCTTAACATCCATAGCAAATGCAATAGCAGTAATCGTAGTATCAGCAGTAGGAGTAGAAGGAGCAGTTGGAATAGTAATTATGATTGCAGTAGTAGTATTAATCGTAATACCAGTAGTAGTAAAAGAAAGGTAAAGGATACGGCATTAGACTTTGCAGTCCGTACCGGCGGTGCTGATCTCCGTTTCTTGGCCCTTCAGCCAGGAAGTACAATGTGGGGCTGGGGGCCAGTCATCCTATGCTTTCGCCCACCCTTCCTGTTTACCTTCCCCAGATTTCTCCAGGTACCCATTTAGAGCTGGGTCGACTCTGGCTAAGCTTACAGAGTCACGCCACTGACCCCCGTCCCAAAATGAAGAATTGGGTACACTGGGATTCGAACCCGTGTCCTCTCAGACAAGGGATCCCGAATCCAGCACACCAACCCACTCGGCCAGTAGTCCCATAGTGACTGCTAGTTAGATCAACATCCCCCTAAACGTTGCCGAAAAATGCACTTGTGCACTTAGTCTTGAACATCAAACACTCCCCAAAGGAAAGTATCAGCGGTAGTAGCAGTACTGAAATGCAAATGATTTCTTTTGGTTAGTGTAGCTTTCCCTTCAACCACCCCATAAAGTTTCACCTTACCCAGAGCTGTTCCTTAGATATTATTTATGAGCTCTTTTGACACCCTACATGCACACTATGTGTTCTTATACTTTTTCCTTTTTATATTTTAATATCATTTTTATATTTTTTTTCCTTCTTATACTTTATACCTTTTCTTATAGTTCAACATTTACGAAAACTTCTATCTTTTGCCCTTATACTTCTACATCCCCCCTCAACACTTCCTGAGGAGTAGTATTATCGTAGCAGCAGTAGTAATATGCAGAGAGTGCCCAATAACTAGTCCAAAATTCCCCTCAACATGTCCTTATTGTTCCATATTAACACTTAATATAATCTTGCAACCTATAGGACTTAGTCCGTTTTTATTCAGTTCCATTGTAGCAGAAGCAGTAGTAGCAAGATTAACAATAATACTAATAACCCTGAAAGGCTCAGCTTCAAACTTGAATTGTCTTGAAGCAAAAGTCAAAGTACTAGTCGTAGAGAAAAAAAAATATAACTATACCTTCTACCACTTCCCTGACTCCAGCGAAAATTACACTTAAGAAAAAGAAAATCATTATCTGAAAACAATATTTCTAAGATGCTCTCTTCAACGTAACGACAGACCTAAATTGAATTAGAACCAGCCTCAAAGTTCTATTTAAATGAAAATATGTGTAATTTTGCAACTGAACATTGAGCAACAAAAACCGGCCTCAAAGTTTTATTTAAATCAAAATATGCGTAATTTTGCAAATGAATATTGAGCAACAAAATAAAACATTGCTCATCAGTTTTACATTGAATTGAAACGTGTGTCTGAATTTTGCTGCTGGAACTTAAGCAATAAAATAAAATGATGTTCATTAGTTTTAAATTGAATGAAAACGTGTATCTGAATTAAGCTTGAGAAACAAAATTAAACGTTATTCATCAGTTTTTAATCTGTAATTTTCAACTTAAAACTATTTTTCTAACAAGCTATCAAAAGTAACATGACTAATATTAATTAAAAGCAAACTGATTATTCTCAAAAAATTTTGATTATTATTGATATCCTATAACAATTTTGTTCCACTTTACCACTCTTCTTTACAATTAATTTAAAAAAAAGTATCAAAAGAAGTTATTTAAATAAAAACTAAAAAGCTACAATAAACTGAAGACAATCACAGTTAGAAAAAACAAGAGCTAAGAGCTCATATGGCACTTGTGACGAGGTCTGAAGAGCCAAGAGCTCATATGGTATGAGCTCTTGCAAAATTCTAAGAATCAATAGATTGATTTAAAAGGAAAATCAGAGGCTCAATGCCGGTCGGGATTTAAAATAAGAGCTCTGAGTCACGAGGTCCTTCTAAATATCAAAATTCATTAAGATCCGATCGTCCATTCGTAAGTTAAAAATATCTCAATTTTTCTAATTTTTCCCCTCCCTCCAGCCCCCCAGAGGGTTGAATCGGGGAATACAATTTTATTAAGTCAATTTGTGCAGCTCCCTTACACGCCTACCAATTTTCATCGTTCTAGCAAGTCCAGAAACACTAAACTCGCCAAAGCACTGAACCCCACCACCTAACTCCCCCAAAGAGAGTGGATCCAGTCCGGTTACGTCAATTACGTATCTATGACATTTATAAGCGTTTTCCAAGATTTCCAGTTTCCTTCTCCAACTCCCCCCAATATCAACAGATCTAGTCGGAATTTGAAAGAAGAGCTCTGAGACTTAAGTCTGAGACATGACAAATTATTGTTGTTGAAGGGGAAGAGTATCTCAAGAGCGGCTGTGGATTTTAAGTTGAATCTATCAGTGCTGGCACTACTACAACCGCTATTAATATTAATATTGTGAAACAATATCAAAAGAATTTATGTGTATCCGTGTTGTCAAAATTGCACAGTATTTCTGGAACCGAATTTGGTATTAAATATAATTTTTTAGAAAAAGTTTATGTTGCAATAAAACTAAATCATTAGTGTACGCTGCAATAGCACTAGGTCAAAAGCTTATGCTAGAATAAAACTAAAATAGGGAAGCCTTAGCCCCCAACCCCCGAATTAGGATTGTAAATTATGCAATATGCCCAATATTTACATGCAGGACTTATCAATAGGAAAAGAGGATTTGTAATATTTTAAATATAATGAACCTATGAATAACAAGGTGAAACTTTGGGGAATATTGACGTGTATGCTAAACTAATTAAATTGCACTATATGCTTCATCTTCAACAAAATTTATATTTGAAATATTCTAAGAATGGCTACGGGCATTAAGCTAAAATTTGTAGAGCATTTTTCAGGGTAGTTGGAAAGTGGTTGGAGGGTTACTAGCCGCCCTACCGTGCTTTATTTGGCTGCCCTTCCTCCGAAAACATCTGACCAAATTTCTAAATAGCATTCTTTTTCAAAAAGTCTAAACGTCTAGTAACTATGCTCATTAGAACATAGCCTCCAAAACTATTGATATAGCCCCCAACACTATTGAGAGGGATACTGAACACAATCAGAGCGCACTATGTACATGCTTAAAAGGGCATAAGAGCAATATCTAAGAAAACGGAATTATTAAGTTGAAACTTCCAAGATATGTTTAGGGGATTGTCCAAGAGTGATCGGGGACACAACAACCCGTTTTTGCCGGTTTTTTTATTTCCTTTACCCTTAAGGCTGATCTTATTTTTGAAAAAAAGTGTTGTTCAGAATCCCTCTCACAGCCACTTCCCCACTCACAGCCACTCCCCCACTCACAGCCCCAAGACGAGAATTGTAAATTATGCAATTTGTTCCTTGGTGCATTCAAAATGTATAATGGGGAAAAAGAGGAATATTTTATTCTTGGGGTGTTTGAAAAGACTATGGGTATCAAGGTAAAACTTTGGGAAAAGTCTAGGAGTGTGATAAACTAAATCGAAAGACACCATGTGCTTCCAGTTTATCAGATAGGTGCATCTGTAATATCTAGAGAAAGACTGTGGGTACCCAGATTAAACTTCACTGGTATTTTGAGAGAATGTTGAAAATGGCTAGAGGGAAGCCATTCCCCCTCCCGTGCCTCTATTAACTACCCTTTCCCTATGGACATCTGATCAGGATTTTGGAATAGGTATCTTATTCAAAATGATCAAAAAGTCAAAAACTTTACCTCTAGGAATGACATTCTACTTCTACCAGCCCCCCAGGCAAGTGTTAATATTTATGTAAGTTACCCATTGTTTATATATAAGGTTGATTATTCAAAAAAAGGGACCTCTTAACGCTGAACAAAATTTTTATTATATATTTTATTCAAATAGTCACAAGGTGGCTAGATGGCTGTCTCAAAGTTTTGATATCTTGATAAAAAGGGGCTGAGGGATATGGCCAAGCATCCCTCCAATTTCTTAGGTTACTTTAAAGGCCCCTAGTACTTTTAAGTTCATTTACGAAGGTTTTTATTAGTAATAAATATAAGTAATTAACGATTTAACTTACATACAAACTTCTATGTTCGTATATTTTTATTGCGTATATAAGGGGGTTTGTCCCCTCGTCAGCACCTCGCTCTTTACACTGAAGTTCTAATTTTGTTCCAATTCTTTAATAATGACCCCTGAATCACAAAGGTCGTTTAATTAGAATAAATAGCCCTTTTGAAATTAATAAAAATATTTTAGCGCAAAGATCAAGGTATTGAGGATGTAACGAACCCCCTGATATACGTAATAATCATTTGAAGTTTTAATGTTGCTCCTTACTTTCAGTTGAAAAAACTCATTTTTCTTATTTAATTTCTCATTATTTTTTAAGTAATGCTGGAAAATCAAGCACCTTCTTCATGGAAATTCTATTCCCCCATAATAAATTCCTCCATGGAAAGATCTTCCCACATAACTGAACTCAAAACGAGCAGAAATTAACATGATTAGGGCTCATAGCTTTTATGCCTTCTCAAGGCCAGAACATAATTTATACACTACTGAAAAAATCCAAATGTATGTGCATTGTCGCATTAATATACATATGCTTATATTTATTCTTTGAAATCTTAATAATCTATTATTTATCAAAGTTCTTAAAAAGATTTTTTTTTTCAGTAAACTGCAAAATATGTTCTGACCTTGAGTAGGTAAAGGAATTGCAAGCCCTAATCATATTAATTTCTACTCGTTTTGAGTTTGACTTTGTTATTTATTGTAATTTCTGCTTGTTTCGGGTTTAGTTTATTTATTGATGCTGATTTGCAGCAGTTTTAACCTTGGTAGATTACTTGATTTTGTTGTTGCTCATTTTTGGTTCAATGGAGTTCTTTACTTTTCCATTTCAAGTTCAAGTTCAAGTTCCTTTTATTACGAATATCCATCCATTTATAAACAAAAAATATCCCAAAGGGCTCAATAGCCCGTTATTTGGGAAAAAACAACAAAACAAAACATAGATAACTATTAATTACATTCACACTTAAAATATATTTAGAGTCTACTCACCAATCCTCACCCGAGTACAACCGGTCTCCGCACCACCTACTTACAAAAAATAAATAAAAATAAAAAAAATATATATACATCGAGGATCCAACACTCACACCACCCAAATCTAAATAAATAAATTCAATCTAAATAATTAAATAAATAAATTAAATCTTGATAACTAAACAATATAAATAACTGATCAATATTATAATTTAATTTATTTTTTTTGATTAAAAAATTCTTCAACCGTTTCTTGAAGGATCCTATGGTACAGGACCGTCGAATCCCAACAGGAATGGAATTCCAGGCACGTCCGACAGCAACTATCAGACCAAAGTCCGAGCGCACTGCAGGGGTGGATGGCAATAGCACATCATCCTTGTTTCTAGTTTCATAAGGACTGACATTTCGAACAATTTCAAAAAGCCCGGAAAAACTTGATGGAAGGTCTCCACGGAAATACTGAAACGCAATGAAAGACAGGTGTAATGTATGAATATCTTTAATCTTCAGAAGTTCAACAGAAATATGGGTGGTAGACTGAAGAACTTTTGCTGCTTTCAGTTGGAGATTATGTAAAGGTGTAAGTACAGATGGAAATGTTGACATCCACACTGACGAGCAGTAGCATAAATAAGGGTAAATAAGAGAGAAATATAATAGACGAAGGATAGAGAAAGGAAAGACTCGCTTCAGCTTTTGAATAATTCCAAGGCCTCGAGAAACCTTTAATCTCATTGACTCAGTATGCCGTTTGAAAGATAGATTTTCATCCAGAAGTATCCCAAGGAATCGAATAAACCGGTCAGCTGGGCGGGATATGGATCCCTTAGATGTTTTAAGCTCTGTCACTGTAGGGCAGCTTTTGCCTATGCGGGAGAATATAAGAAGAAACGATTTTTTTACATTCAAAGCTAACAAATTTGCATCAAACCAACGATATATATTTTCTGCCATCAATTGTAGCTTGAGGATAAGAGATGATTCATCAGGTGCTGCAGCCCCCAGGGTGGTGTCGTCGGCGAATGCAAAGAGTTCTTCATGTTGACCAGGCGTATCCAAGGCTTCAACCACAACATCTCCTTTCTGGCACAAATGACAACAGAAATCAGATCGTGGGTTGCTAAATAGTCGATAGAGGTCGTTGACATATATGAGGAAAAGGGATGGCCCAAGAACTGAGCCTTGTGGCACTCCATATTCGACTGGAATATGCTCATCAGAAGCTTCAACTGCAATGGATCGGCCAGTTAGGAATGAAGAAAACCAGGACAGAGCTTCTCCACGAACACCTTGATGCGACAACTTACCAATAAGTATCTCGTGTGTGAGGCTGTCAAAAGCTTTCTTCACATCAAGGAATATTGCCGCAGGGATAAGGCCGAAGTCTAAAGACTGTCGTACAAAATGAAGAAGCATATTACATGCGTGTTCTGTTGAGCACTTCTCCCGAAAACCAAATTGGTGCCGATGAAAAAACTTCTTCGCGTCTAGGAAACTCAGCAAACGCTTTAGCATAGCCTTTTCAAATATTTTAGAAAAGACAGACAGAAGAGATATAGGCCTATAGTTCTCCGGGTCCTCCCGGTCACCTCCTTTAAATAGTGCTATCACTCGTGCCAACTTGAGACGCTGAGGGAATATTCCGAGCTTGAATGACTGGTTAACTAAGTGGCACAGTGGTGTAATAATTGAGGGAAGAATCTGTTTGATTAATTTGGCAGGAATTTGGTCGAATCCAGATGAAGAATTTTTCAATGACGAAATTATTGTTATCAGTTCCTGCTCCGTAACTGACTCAAGAACCATTGACTTTACACAGGAAGGACCGAGGAACTGCTTCCAAGTTCTAGAACTTGAAGAAGGAACCACACCTAACGCCGTTGTTTTCCCAACCTCAGCAAAAAATTTAGTCATCTGATGTCGTACTTGGTCTTCATCCAAGAAAAGCTGATTCTGAACACTAAGTGATTTAGGGAGCTTTCTAGGTCTTGCCGATGGTTGCGTAACTTCCTTAATTACATCCCAAGTTTTCTTAATATTTTTGCCGCAATCCGCAAACCTTCGGGAAAAATATGTAATTTTAGCTTTTCGAATCAGAGTTTTAAGCATCTTCCGGTATAGTTTAAAAGTCTCTAATTTAGCATCACTTGGTCTGTTCCTATACTCTTTCCAAAGGTTCTGTTTTCTCTTTATTGACTTTAGTATTCCAGCTGTAGTCCATGGGGCTATGGGTGTTGATCTCTTAGAAAGACTTGGTTGGGGTGTTCGGCAATGGTGGATAAATTTCTTCTTTACTGTTTCATAAAAAAAATCAAAAGCCTTATTATAATTTTCTAAGCTCACCCTCTCAGGTATTGTAAACTCCCATGACGTAGTGAATAAATCATCTTTGAGCTTTTCGATGTTTGCTGGTGTATATCGGAATCTTGGTTTATTATCAGGGACTATTCGGCGGGCAGACCGGGGGAGTGGAAGTAAAACTCCTACTGGAAAATGATCCGATGTATCTGATAGTAGCACTTCATTTTTTACAGAATGTATAGATGAGAACACATTGTCAATTAAGGTTGCAGATTGGTTTGAAATTCGTGTAGGGATATTTATACAGGGAGTTAACCCAGACGAGATTACTAGTGCCAGTATATCACAAGCCTGACTCGATGACATATCCATCATGTCAGCGTTAAAATCACCCATTAAAATTATTTCTGCCTTTTCAGACAATACTTTCCCAAGAACAATCTCTAATATTTCCATAAATTGTTTCATTGATCCGCTTGGAGATCTGTATATTTCGCCAATTATTATCTTTTCATTGGAGCTAGTAGCCAATTCTATGAACAGAGATTCAAATACCCGTTCAATGTTTATAGACAGATCATCTCTTCTTACAACTGCCAGATTACTCAATACATAAAATCCTAGCCCCCCCCCCTTTTTTTGCTATCTTTCTATTTAAAAATATTGAATTATATCCGGGTATATCCATAAGTAGCTGGTTCTTTTCATTTAAAAAAGTTTCACATAAACCAATAATTCCAGGGCGAGAATTCTTACATATAAGCTGTATATCATCCAGGGAAGAATTCAGCCCTTGAGCATTCAAATGCACAACCCGGAGGACATCCTCCCACCGAGCCCCAACATCCCATAGCCCAAACTCCTCCACGAAATTACTATCAATAATATTACCTAAATTTTCATCAAAATTCATATTCGGTGTTCTTCCTATCGGGTTATTCAAAATTTCATTAAAATTTACTCTACGACTTTCATATTCATCTAATTTCCTTTTCGTGAGATTAGCGTCAGTCCTCGATGAAAACTCAATTTCATACATTACTACTTACCAATATAGGTGATGAATAGAGACCACGCTGTAGTCGAGTGAACACGGGTGACGTAGACATCCTAATGACAGCAAATTCATAAGGCGAAGGCACGAACTTGAATTTTCGCTCTGGAACGGAAAAATATTTACAAGTAAAAAAGTAAAGAAAAGAGTAAATAACATGGAAAGAGAGAAATATAAGAAAATAAATATATAAGAAAAAACATAGATACGCACATTGTAAAAGAAAGCAAAAAAGGGAGTAAATAATATAGTAAATAGAGAAAAGGAAAAATAGGACAATAACTAAAAAAACACACACAGATACGGACGTTGCAAAAAAAGAGCAGCAAGATTGCATCCCCTCACTTTACTGAGGCGAAAATACTCGATAGTTTACGTCACGCGTCAGAAGCACCATCACTAATAACTGCAGATAAAACCAAGGCGAGGGGGTCATGGCATGCATCACTGAACTTAACCCAGTTTGAGCTAGAAGTTTTTTTTGTTTCTAGCCATAGTTTAGTACCCTGTTGCATGACTTTAGTTTGAGATACTTTCTCAGCGGTTACTTTGGAATTTCGAAGCTTGTAAGCCGTACTCAAAAGTTCTTTCCGACGCTTTGCAAGTTCAGATGGTAGGTCATTACTGATGCTCTTTCCTGTGCCTTTTAGGCTACCAACACAAGCCATGATCCTATCTTTATGCCTAAGATTCAGAACAGAGACAAAAATAGGGTCCGAAACGGGGCGAGAGTTCGAGCGGGAAGGGCGCTTGGTCTTGTTTCTAATTCTGTACATTGCTGTGAATTTTATATCCTTCGAGTTTTGTACTGGCATTCCTGATAAAAAGTCGTGGACTGTCTCTTCAATATTCTCACTATCCTTATTAGGAATTCCGTGAATCAGCAGATTTTTGCGTTTTACGTACAATTCCGTACTCAAACACTGTTCTTTAACCGCTATAATTGCATTTTTCAAATCAGAATTCTCTTGTTTCAGAGCTGAATTCTCTATACGAAGATTTTCGATCATTTGCTTTAAGTCATCCATACGCTCGTCGAAATGCTTTTTTGTGACCGACATCGTTAATTATGCAGTAAAAATTCGCCTCCGTAAATGAAATTAGCAAAATGACATTTCAAAGGGACTTACAGGCATGGGCCCCTTTCTGCATAAAAATCTAAGGGGCCCCGTAACAAACAGCGCAAAAATTGTGAAAAATCCAGATGCGGTTATTAAACTCTCACAGTCACAAGCTAGATCTTGCCTTGATGAATCCTAGATCGCTACATTAACAACTAGTTTTGTGGAAAAAGTTCTTTCAGTTAATTGTCAGTAATAAAAGAAAATATATTGGGAGAAAAACATTTTCTTTTGATCTTGTTTTTATTAAAGAAACAATAAGACCGATGCTTATCAAAATTTGTGAAGGGCGGGACAAATTTTTTATATGTTAATCTAAAAAATCATTTTCAAAATTGTTGCTGGTGTCCCAGTAGTTACATTGTGCTTTAGGATGGTTTTTCCATTTATTAGAAGGAAACCTTGAAAAATTTCTCCTAGAAAAATTACACAGAAATTTTGTTCTGTAAATCAAAGTGTTCGGAGCATACATTTTTGGAGGGGCAGGGTACACTGAGTGTCATTTTATGTCGGAAAATCCTCTCACAAAGCGAAGTTTGGTGTCTTAGTACTGCTTATTAAAACTGACACCCATAGAAAAACAATATAGGTTAATACCACTTAAAAGTGCGTTTATTTTTGGAACCTTTCAACTATACTTAACATAAAGCTATCGCTATCCTTTGATCGAATGATTTTGAGAAAAAATGTATGCGTTAGGGGGACTGGCAGTCTTCAAATTATTTTGGTCACATGAAAACTAAAACTATTAAAAAATTCTCAGAGCAGATATCCCACCCCCTTACTTCCTACCGATTTCAGTCATCAAACTATTCTAGTTATATAAGAAATCTTATTTTGAAAAGCACCAACTCCTATTTTATTTTTCAATATTTTTTTTTCATTCAGGAAATTACATATATTGTATACCTGCCTTCTTTTTTCTTATCTATTTCTGAGCTCCATTTCTGATCTATTTACAGATGTAGAGAGTGCGTCCATATCCATTCCACGTGGAAAAGTTTTAACAGAAGAAAATCTAATTCGGAACATACAGATTATACAAAGTAAAAAACCTTAAATATAAAGAAAAAAATTGATTTGAGCAAAGGTTGTGAAATAAACATTATAAAACATATTTGTAGTTTTGCGACTGACTATATTCGCTTATCCTCTTGATTATAGCGCTCTGAGGTCTATATCTTATATAATACGAAATCAAGAGTGTCTAAGGCGGTATTTTTGCACAAATGCTAATTTGGCAGATATTGGAAAGATCGAACCATTATTTCTCTTTCTTATTAGTTAGCTTCCTGTTTGATTTATTCGATTGAGTAATGAATCAATGCCCTATACCGTGAAAAATCACTAGATTTAAAAAAAACTAGAAATTTCTTGAAAAATCCAGAAGACTTGTAAAAATCCCTAAAAATCCCTATATCCCCAAATGAGAAAAGTGAAAATTTGCACCTAACAGACCTCAAAAATTCCTTTTATAGAGGGGAAATCCCTAAAATGAAAACGCTGGAGACTGAGCACAATATCCAAAGGCTTGAGAACAGTTCTTGTCCAAGTGTGGAGGACGGAAGTTGATTGATGAGGGAGGAAGAATGTGCATACTCCTACTGCTACTACTATGACCACTAATATTCCATAAGATTATTAAGGCGAAACTTCCAGTAAGTACTTAAGTTTCCTTTATAAACTAGCTCTTTGCTGGCGAAAGGCGAGCATGCGCAGCGTCTAGCTGGAGGATGCCTCAAAGAAAGAATTAAGAAAAATAGGAGTTTCCTGGGAAAGTACGAAGAGGGAGGCTTTGAATAAATCGGGATAGGGAAGGAGTATGCGTGGCTATGTTGACCTCAGGTGGCTTGGTGCTGCAGCAGGCTATTAGTCGTAGGATTAATTTAGGGATTCGGGAATTGTAAGAGGTATTTCTCTTGAACTTTTTAGGGATTTAGAGAAATTCAGCGAAAAATCATTGGTGATGGGCCAAATATCCACTTCAAGAAGAAAAGATCAAGCCGAGAAGAGCTGAATCACTTTTAGAAAACCTAAGATCAAAAATAAGCTAGACTTCTTTTAGTATGTCTAAAGCACATCCTCCTGAGTTGAAAAAGTAATTTTGGTTCATACTTAAGGTTTTTTATTAGCCTATAAAGTTGTACAACTGATTAGGGAACCAATCATTGCCCACAATAGGCAAAGTGAGGTCAAATGAACCTCATTTAATTGCTAGGCCAATCCTTTGGTTTAATTAGAGGTATAGGTCTAGATTATTGGCTACTGAAAAGAAAGCATGTTAAAAAAACAGTCCTTACTCCATAATATGCAGAATAATTACAGTTAACACATTTTGCAGGTTAAAGACCTTTATCTTTACTTCTTTCCTTGTTTTTCTAAGAAATTCAAAAATTTATTGGAACCTAGGCTCTATAGCCTATTTACAGAGTGTATACCCCTTTCCCCTCACATGCTTTGTTGTACTTCATTTTAGCACAATATCTATTTTGCAAGGTTTCACTTTTATAGCACAAATATCTTTAAAGGTCAAGGGACCTCCAGAGAGAGAAAGAGTTCAGGTAGCTCCTTCAAAATATCTTCCCAGGACAGACTTCAATATGTAGACCCATCCCTGAAAGTTTTGTGTCCCTAACCCAACCCCTTTCTGAGATAGCAATAAGTCACTAAACTAGAATTTTACTGAGATGGGTACTTTAAAATACCTTCCTGGGACATACTTTAGCCTGTAGATCATCTCTGAAAGTTTCATTTTTCTAACCTAAATACTTTCCAAGATAGCAAGAAGTCAATTAACTAGAATTTTACCCTATATATTTGCACAATAGAAGGAGAGGTTGTAGCAGAGCTACATTCAAAATGTAGTACCACTACTAACTACCAAGAACTCACTACAGTACCAAGCCACCTGAGGCCAACACAGCTATACATGCTCCTCCTCCATCCCAATCTATTCAAAGCTGCTCTCCTTACACCCTCCCAGCAAGTTCCTTTTTTTCTCAAATCTTTCTTTGTGACATCCTCCCACACAAACTACAGACACAGTTCATATCCAATCTGTCAACCTTTCTTTCATCATAGGCCTAGAAGGATTGAACCACACTAGTAGGATTGAACCACACTTTTCATGCAGCCATCTGTCTGAAATATGGTCAGTCAGCCAGGTACCCAGAACATTCTGTAGACAATTTCTTTGGAATACATTTAGTAAATTTTCATCTGCTTTTCAGAGTGCCCATGCTTCAGAAGTATATTAGACTGTCTCCATCACTGTAGCTTCCAATATTCTAATCTGGGCTTGCAGACTTCTCTTTCTATTTTTCCATGCTTTTGATAACTGTGAAAAATAAACACCCTGGTCCTTGGTTATTTTGCTTTTAACATCTGCAGTGCTCCAATCACCTTACTAATACTAACTACCAAGCCTTTATCAACAATAAATAAAAATAGAGAAATACTAAAATAATTTAAATCAAAAAAAAGAGAAAAAATTGAGAAAGTTTTATTTATTTGTTTGTCTTTTGTTCTTTTTTCTCTCTCTTTCTTTTTGTGATTTTTTTTAGTTTTTTTTAGATGATTTAAATTATTTCTGCTTTTTTTTTCTTCTTCTATTTGCATTATTCAGAATTTTCTTATTATTTGATTTTTTTTATTGTTTGTTTTATGTATGTTTTGTTCACTGCTTGCTTTAGATGAAACCAGTCTTTGTCTCTTAAACTTTCTTAGATTCTTGTAAATGCAAAAGCAGTTTGGTTTAAGATTTATCTAAAATTATTCTGTATACACTGAAGTAAAAATTGTTGTTTTCAATCCTGATGGCAATTGTTTGATGGTAAAGCCCATCAAATGATCTGTGGAAATAGAACACAACCCTGCTTAACTCCTAATTCAATGCAAAACCAGCTGCTGACCTCATTTTCTACCTCAACTGCAAACAGTGTTCTTTTCAATGCTGAGCTGTAGTGTGTGACTTTTGTTTAAGTGTAAGAATTTGTAAAAAACTGAATTTAGCTATGCTATGATAGGCTTAGTTTTTAAATATACCAACCTCTCTCTCTCTTCTCATACATAGCACTAATTGCTTTAATCTGTTAACCTCTCTCTCTCTTCTCTACATAGTACTAATCACTTTATTCTGTTTTTCTGTTAAAATATATAAGGATAAGACATTGGCTAAAGCTTGGCTGTCAGTTGAATCAAATGCTTGCTTTTAGTTTATAAAACCAAGGACCAATGGGGTCTGATGGCTTGGTACTTCTTAATTATCAATTTAAGAGTGAAAATTTGGTTGGTGGATCTGCTTCCTTTCCTAAAACCAAATTGTCCTTCTCTTAAAACTTTATCTTGGCCTACAGCAGCTTTAAATTAAAAAAGTATGGTCATACTAAGTAGTTTATTTCCTTATGAAACCAAGCTAATTTCACTATAATTACCAAACTAACTCATATCACCTTTCTTAGAGAGGAATTTAATTAAAGTTTCCACAAAATTGCAAGATACTTCCCTTTTTTTCAAAATCATATTCATAATATTCAGTAATTTATCTTTTAGCTTCTCAACATCCATGTTTAAATAACATTTGCCTAACTATCAGTATATGGTGCCTCATTATTTTTAATCCTTTTAGTACAGTCTTTATTTCTTCCTTGCTAAGTAAATCTTTCTCTAATTCCAAAGTCTATTTTTATTCTTTTCAATAGCTGCAACTTTATGACTAAAAATGTTCTGCCAATCTCTCTTTAACTCTTTCCCTGTTAATAATTTTGGCACCATCCCTGTCCAACTATGAAAAGTCTAGTCAGACTATGCATATCTATTTGTAAAATGCCAGTATAAAATTTCACTATTATGCTGAAGATCTTCTAGATCTTCAGCATAATATTATTTTCATTGTGGTTATTATGATCAATTATTTTCATGTGGTGGGGTATCACTGACATTATTGGCTGTGTTTCCAGCTTTCCTCCCTAAGATGTCATATGCTACTTCACAAACTATTTTTCTAAATATTTTTCCATCCATCTTTTGTATTGCCAAGTTTTAAACTACAGTTTAATATTCAGCTGTTTGTGGAAACCTTCTCTTATTTCTCCTCCTGAAGTCTGCCAACAGACTTCTGTTAGCTGACAGGCTAATGGAGCTCCTGGCTGGTAGATCTCAGATTGTATGACTCTTCATAATAGACAGCAAATGTACCTAATGCTAGCCCTGTAATGTTCTAAGCAGTGTTCCCCAGGGAACAGTTTTGAGATCCACATTGTTTCTTCTTTATATAAACAAAATGATTACCAAAGTCAGCAACTATTTATGCTGATGACTCAAAACTATTTGGTGTACTTGATAAATGATCAATACAATCTGAGCTTGACCACATTCAGACATGGGCAGATATGTGACTTCTCTCACTGGACAGCAAGAATTCCCTGGCCCCATGCCCCCCTCCTCCAAATCATATTAACCTTTCATGACCTTGGTAAGACTTTATGGTATAAAAACAAAATTTTCAGATATTAATTTAGGCCTACAGCTCAAAAGAGGCACAAAGAAAGTGTTTTAAGCCTCACACCAGTTAAGACTACTTAAAGGACAGAACTCAGATAGAAAAAAAGGAAAATGCCCCTTGATTCTCTACTCAATGCTCTTAGCAAATATAATAATCAGTGCTATTACAGTTGTACCCCATTCCCACTTGGACATACATGAGACATATTCCTAGGGTGTTTACAAAATCTGCAAGCTTTGTATTCTTTGTTAAATTGACTTTATTTGACATCAGGAACCAACTATTGGTAAGAAACAAACACAGAAAATGATGGCACACCCACAGGTAATGAATAGACATTAAACAGACAATATGAAATAGGAAAGAGCTACTCATTAAAATTGGGAGATGCCTAATGCGTTTATAAAGTAGGCAAGGTGTCCTTTTGTAAAAATGAAAAAAATGGTGCTATAAAATAGGCTTAATAGGCTAGATAATATACGTACTGTTTATACTAATAGCTTCAGTTCATTAATCAGTTCTTAATTCTGTGAAAAATTTTCAATTTATATCTACTTAACAAGAGAAAGTAGATGCTCAATCTTATACAGAAAAAATATATTCTTCCACAAAAATTGTGAAACTTCTGTAGTTAGTAGATTTGACTTCAGTCATCACACAGTAGTTATAAATTAGCACTTCTATAAGAAAACTACATTATTTTAAATCAGAATATTGCCAAGTATAAAGAGTGGGTACATTTGATTAATAAATTGAATCTTAAGATAAAATGTGACAGCCCTCCCTGGGCTAGATACTATGTATTTTTTGCATGCTCATAGCTTCAGTTCTGATCTATTTCAAATTTTGATAGAAATTACCAATTTATATGCACTTAACAAGAGAAAATAGAGGCTTAATTTTATACAGATAAATAGCACTTCCACAAACGTTATAAGACAACCAGCACTGGGACACTTCAATCACTCTGCCTATTCTGGGACAGAATCTTTGGTTGGATTGCAACATGTCCAATACTGGGACAAAAGACAACAGGTTTTTTGGAAGCAACCCAGAAAAATGTACAGATTGGGTGTCCAAGATTAAAGTCTTTTGTCCCAGTATTGGACATGTTGTAATCTAATCAAAGATCCTGTCCCAGAATAGGCAGAGTTCAAAGTGTCCCAGTACTGGTTGTCTTACCCTATAATCACTGTGACTCCTTTCATCTCACAGTTGAAATGAATTAAGATTGCTGTAAGAAAATTAAATTATTTTAAATCAGGATCTTTCCAAGTGTTATTAATGGGTACATTTGAATAATGAAATTGATCTTTAAGCTTAAGCACAGTTTCTGAAAATAGAGACGTCAGAATTAAATTATTTTAAGAATTGGGAACTTTTTTGCCATTCTGATTCATGAGATATCTTGGATTAATCTGGTATCCATGTCTGATTAATTGTCCAACTGCTATGAAAGCATCTTGTAATTTTGGCATAATGTTGTATTCATTCTCTCTGCCCCCCCCCTCCCCTTGGTACTAGCTTAAATTGCCCAAGGACTATAATAGATTTTTTTCGTATTTTGACATAAGTCCCTGTTGAAAACTCTTCATCCACTTCTAGGGGGGTTGGCCTATGTGCTTATAGTTTGTAATTTGAATAATAAGTGCTAAAATCTTACTAGAATTGATAGATACTATAGAAATTACAGATATGGACTTACTAGTCCTTTTACTGTACCACATGAAGCAAGACTCTAAATCCTTCCATTTGGAGTCAAAGTCACAGAAAACTGGAGGCTGTCAGTGGAATATATTGGCAGCTAAACTGAAACTTATTGACTCCCTTTGAGACCAAATTTTTTTCCTCCATGCCTTTCTTGGATGCAATTCGACTTTGCAAATTTATGGCATATGAAAATCTACACCACTAATAATAATAATAATAATTTGTTTTTGACCCACTACAAAAAATCAAAGTGGAGTATCAATAAAAGAAACAAAACAGACACTACACAAAACAGAAATACACAAAAAAGAAGAAAAACTTTCAGGATATTGCTGGACTATTCTTAGATTCAGCATCTAAAAAGGACAACATTAGAAAAATGTTGCCATGCTTGGCCATGCTTATCTTATTTAAGGCTGCAGAAAATGAAACAAGTTTTAACCAGGTCAACTGCAGGAAATTACTCAAAAAAGTTGGAAGTTCTTGGAAGCATGTGGTAACAAAAATGCTCCCACCGACAAGCAATGTTTGCAAGAATCATTTGCTTCAAGCATACTTCCAAGTATAAGTGTGGAAAAAATGTTGAGCATTCAATTCAATTCAATTTATTCAAATAAAAAAAAAAACAACAAAAATATATAAAACCAATAATAATAAAGATCCTAGAAGTAAACTTGTTAAGGACCATAACAACAAAAAATTGAAAATGAAGAAGAGAAAAAAAGAGAAAACATGGGTAATTAAAGCAAATTGAATAAAATTTTAGAGAATTATAATATCGAAATTTTTCCGAGTTTGACTGGATTGTTTAGAGTTTGGTTAGATTGTATGGGGAGGAGAATTACGACCTGTGTATTCAGATAGATCACCATCACCACCTTCCCTTCTCTCAATGTTTCACCGTCATTGCAAGAGCAAGTGTTCAATGCTGCAATTTTCTTGCAAAAAGCATGGCTTGAAATGTACCTGGGTTGAGGTCATTGTAAAGGAACAAGCTGGTCTAAATGCAATACAGTTGGTGCCAGAAAACAATGGTAGACAATGGTAATTGAAGACAATGGTAACAAGAAGAAGACCAAATTTTAAATAGCTTCCCCACTATCCTCTGAATCTGCATTACTGGGATTTTTATCTACCTTATAGAATAGAATATATTTATTCACTACAATAGCTAGGGCTACCATAAGCATGTCATGACAAAAATAATTTATACCTTCAAAAACACTAACAGGAAAATTTAAACAAACATTATATTAATCAAACACATATTAATCAAACATTAAATATTAGTCATGTCAATATTATTAAAATGATGAGTAAAATATGGGACAAATGATTTAAGATACCTCTCAGTACTATAGGGCTGAGCAAGTCAGTAACTGTGGACAATTCCTTTTTATTTGTTGGAGTCTAGTAACTGGTCCTTCATTTGGGAGATCTCAAGATTGGGTAGTAGAGGACAATGAGTTGGGGAATTCAAACAATTTAGTCCAAATCTATATGTTAAGCCATGTCTGCAACTATCAAGTGAGTCCAAGTTGAGTTGTTTCAGTGAATCCTTGTATGTTATGTAATTGATCTCTGTGTTGCATTATATCTGAATATATTGATCTCTTATTTGGAACTTGTGTTTCATCTCAGCTAAGGGAAGCTCTTTGACAGAATGTTTTTTTGTTGTTGCCAAATATGTGTTTCAACTTCCCTCCTCCTCATTCTATTTGCTTTCACAAAACTAAGGCTCCAGGCATACTGGACTTTACCTGGACACAGTCTTGGTTGTTACCAAGGCACAAGACTTCAAATGTTTCACTTAGGCCAAGTTTAATATACACATGCAGGCTGAACCTCTCCCTCAACCTCACTCTCCGAAAGCTTTAAGCCGCAAACAGTTCTTTTGACTTTAAGTGTTTAGTTTCATGTTCATCAGCAGTAAAAAGAACATATAAATGACAATTTGCTGGTATTTACTCAATCAACATTTTTTGCCTCTACCTCAGAAAACTCACATCTGTGAAAGAGCTAGAGCAGTAAATTTTTTGGATTCAGAACCAGCACATATTTTTGGTTGGGTAGTGAAAGAATTATTTGTATAGCGATTAGTTTGAGGTTGACCCTTTTATTTTAGTTTTCTCTAGCTATATATGGTATGATCTAGGTATGGATGCGGGAAAAATTTTGCTGGGGATTGGGGAAATATAAAAAATCGTAAATATTTGGAAAAAAGTGCTAAGAAATCTGAGAAACTTTAGTATTTTTGAAATGGCTTGGGTCTGAGGGCTCCTTGCTGCATATGTTGATGCTATGGCTGCTATGAATGATGAAAAGGTACAACAAGTTGTAATTGTCGTAAACAGAACTGTTTTCAGAAAAACCAAGTGTTTAAAAAGACATTAAACCTTTTCTAAAAGAAATGATTAAAAAAATTTTCAAAAAGTATTAATATTTTTAAAGCAATCTTTAGCTGGATTTTGGAAATCAAAGTAAGAAATTATGTAACATGTGTAAGAACTGTCACTATGTGTTTGATAAGTGTGAAGTACAATATGAAGATGTCCTGGATGATCCATTTACCTCTATTCAAAAGGAATAGAAAAAGAGTTTTTTTTTTCAGTCCTGTTTCATTTCCCCAGTCATGTATTGTATTCATCAAAGATTTTCTACACTCGATTGAGAGGGCAATAATATAGATACAAACTGTTACTAAATTAGTCATATTATAGGCAAATCCTTAAAATTGTTATCACCTTTATACATTCAAAACCTACATAAAATAGTTGTTTTAGAGAGCATCATAATTACTTAGAGCACCTTATCATGTAATTATGGTCAGGCATTTGATGTCCATTTCTCTAAAAATATATTGAATGGTACTACAGGTATACTAGAGCTAGAGTCCAGCATTAAAAGAAAAAAAAGAAAGAGGTTTACCAGCAATAATGTGCTGGGAGGTTATGTCACTAAAATCCAAGTGTCTGGAAATATGACTTTTCAAAGCTGAATAATTCTATTGGAATTGTTAGAAAAATACTTTATTTTATTTTTTAGTTGAATTTGTGTTATCTTTGCAAATTACATGGTGTATTTTTTTTCAGATTCATGGACAAAAAGATGGTTTGTAAGTATTTTAATCTTTACATTTGTTGACCATGTCAGTAGCACTTCGATTAAAAGATTAAAAGTAGCACTGCAGTTTAAATTATTTCTATAATTTGTTAACAAAGCAATGGAAAATAAGAAATATGTTACTATTTTACAATATGGTCTTCCCTTGAGATCTGCATATGTTTTTTTTTAGTTTTCCTCTTCTAATATATAATTTAGTCATCCTGAAATTAAATGTATGAAGCACCTAAGAAGAATTTATGTTCTAAGCGAGGTTTTTTTTTCTAAAAACAGGCACTAATGGGTTCAACCCTTAGGAGTGGGGTGGGGTTCAAAAACGGAAAAGATACTTTATGTTCCTAAATTTTATTTTTTATTTTTTTTACAAGAGAGAAGGAGGGTCCCCTTATTTTTGAATAATGATGTGATTATCTGGTATGAAGATGTCCAGAAACATACAGTAACAGCTGCTTGATTTTTTGCTTCATACCAAGATAAAAAAGTATGGAATATATAATTTCAAAGAGAGTTTATCTCAAGCAACTTTTTTTTATTATTTACTCATATATTTAGGTCCAAGTGTTCTTCTCAATAATTAATTGGTTTAAGTTTAATTCTCATTGTAGATGTAAGGACTCGTTTCCCCTGTCTTCATTTTTTTTTGTCAGACAGGTATGTTCTGTATGATCCACCAATTTTATTGTACATACAGATCATTTAGTTCATAAAATACTAAATTTTCTTGGGTATAGGCTATTGTGTTAAACATTCTTGTTAAGGGTGTGTATAGCTATGCATTTGCCATGTATGCAACTCTTTATGTTGTTGCAAGGCACAATGTAAATTGCGAATACCAAAATTGGTTCAAATATCACCAGTATAACTGGATGTTTTACTTTCTTGATTATTATCTTTAACTCTATATTTGAAGGATAGTTTTATTTCTTCTGTGTTACTAAGTCAAATCAACTGTCTCAAAAAGCTTAGTAGTTTTGAATACAAACTGAAAAAGAGATGAGTTCATTATTTTGGGAGGGCAGAGGAGATGGATTATTTCTTCTATAATCAATTAAGTTGGTATGTTCCCTTGAAGATAGCTTAGAAGCTATAAAATTTGACATAGAAGCTGAATTTATTCCCTGTGGCATAAATTCAGAAAAATTTTGGGGTAGGTATTTCATGTTTCAAATAGCCAGCCCAAGCTAGATTGTGTGATAGGCAACTTGTGTTCTGTGAATAATTTGATATATAATGCAATTAAAAGGTATTCACAAATTCAAATACGTAAATATATTAAGTGAAAAAAATCAAAAATTTGTTTACAGTACAACTCAAGTATATGCAAAGAGCCCCTATTTTAATGGGAAACGTCGTTGCTTCAGGACCGCAGACTTGTCAATGACAGTATAATAGTCAATATTTTTGGCTTTTTGTTTGGGTTGCAATAACTAGTAAATTGTTAAATCGTTCATCAATCAGACATGCGTATTGACCCTCTTAAGTGTTGACAAAGATCTTTCATTTGAGGTAATGGAAACAGGGAGTGCTGTGTCAGTTTCAAAAGCCCCTAGGATAATAGCAAAGGTATCTTTGTGTTAAGGTAAGCAAGAGCTATTGGTGGACATTCTGGCATCATATGTTAGATTATTCTGACTCATGTATTTAGACTAGGCTTAGAATATCCTGTATTCTATACAATACATGTAAATAAGATTCTCCCAATGTTCAAAGTTCCACTCGTTGACTGACCATGCAGAATATTCATGTACAAAGTCTTGTACTAGGTGTGGAACTTCGATGGCACTAGGTATGGATCCAGGAACTTTGGTGACTTGGTTCAAAGGTTTCTAAGTTGTGAATTACTGAGAAGTTTTCTCCAACGTTTGTCTCATCTCCGAAGCTACTCAATCAACTATGAAGTGTAGAATATTGACTTGCAAGTTTGAAAGAAGATCATTGATTCTTGTCCATCCAAATTCTTGTTCTGGCACTAACAGTTGTTTCGATGTATGGAACTTAGATGGCACTGGGTTTGGATCCAGGAACTTTGGTGGCTTGAGTCAAAGGCTGCTAAGTTGTGGAATATTAAGAAGTTTTCTCCAACGTTTGTCTCATCTCCAAAGCTACTCAATCAACTATGAAGTGCAGGATATCGACTTACAAGTATTAAAACAAAGTCATGATTTTTGTCTGTCCAATATCTTGTTCTGGCACCAACAGTTGTTTCGATGTATGGAATTACGATGGCACTAGGTGTGGATCCAGGAACTTTGATGGCTTGGGTCAAAGGCTGCTAAGTTGTGGATTACTGAGAAGTTTTCTCCAACGTTTGTCTCATCTCCGAGGCTACTCAATCTACTATGAAGTGTAAAATATTGACTTACAAATTTGAAAAAAAAATGATTCTTGTTCGTCCAATTTCTTGCTCTGGCACCAACAGTTATTTTGATGTAAAAATTGAGGGTATGTCTGCTTATAGCAATCAAACGCCTCGGCTTTCCTGTTTGGATTGAATGCTGCTCCCATAAGCGTTTCACAGCTTTAATCATCTTAAGCCAGTGTTCTTCAGGTTGGTGCTCTAGAACTTGCTGTTCAACTGCCTGAAGCAGGGAGTGGATTCCTGAAAGTACTAGACTCTTGGATTGGAATCGCTTGGATGATATGTTTATCGGGCCATGGGTACTGCTCATTATTAACCTAACCGCAACTATTCCATTTTAATTCAGAAATCAACGGACTCGGTCTTTCGTACCTGTTTACCTGTTTTCTCCGTCTACCTGTTTAAGGTAATACCCTCCCCCCCGCCCAAATCAAAACCGGTTTGAAAACCTAAAATCTAGTCAATCTTCATTAAGCCAAGAAAAAGAAACTAATTTTAAAATTTTTAAGGTATTTTACTAGTTCGAAGTAAAACATTAAAATCATTGCTCAGGCATTGTAAATATTTTTGTAGTTTTACAAAAACTACAAAAATACATGTAGTAAAAATACTACAAATTTTACAGGGTAATTAACAAATTTAATTGCCCAAAGATGTATTCCTCCATGTTTTATTATTATTTGTGAGGTAGCTATTGACATATGCATGTTCAGTTTGGTATTTGCAACTTTCAAGTGAACTTAGCGACAAAGTTGAGTCAGTCCAAAGTCGATCGCTCAGGATCATCTACAACTAGCCATGACTTGATGCCCACAACTATTCCATTTTGATTCAAAAATCCCAACAATGGGACAACTCACATTTTCCCATTGCTTTTCCCTATTCTTCTCTATTTCCTTTGGTTTCCTTTTAATTACTAATTATCTAATTTATAAATTAGTTTTAAAATTTAATATTATTTTGAAAATAAACAAGAACTGGACATCAATTGTCGCCAACAACCGAAAAGTTTCAGAGTGGTCTACTGTTGAATTGCTTCCTTCTAACTCTTACTGTTTGAAGAATATAACCTAACATAGAAAGCAAAATCGAGAAGCTCCATGAAAATCATTTTACTGCTGTAAACTTAAGTGTGAATCGCCTAGAATTTTTTTGCTTGATTGAACATAGGCTTAGACAATGAAATTTATATTAGTCAAGCCATCAATGGCAAGTTTATATACCTCATTTGCCACAACCGCTGGTGCTGCTAATCTATTCAGCAGCTTTGCTTTTTTTTTCTATTTTTAGCTGGCTGTCGAGATTTATAAATATTGATAACCTTCCTTTGACTCTTTGCGAACTACTGACAGAAAACTAATAAGTTCATCTAATGCTATCATTACCTGATCACTGAGTCTCTGGGACGCTCATTGTCTGAATTTGATATAGACTTCATATAATTTTGTATAGGATAAAATATATCTTATATTGTATCTGTATTATTATAACCAACCCCCTCCCCCCGAATTTGTTTGTCTGACTTGCAAAAACGTATCAAAAATGCATATAAACTCATTTTCGATGTGTTAAAAAAATAACAATGCAATGTGTACCTGATCACTGAGTTTCGAGGAGGCTCATCATCTGGATTTGATATAGACTTGATATAAATATTTTGTATTGAATGAAGGATAAATAGAGGTGTATTCACTAAAAAGATTCATTTTTGATGCAGTCAGACAAAAAGCTTAAGGATAAATCATGTCTCAGAGAAGGGTAACGAGGTGTGATGGCCAACAGCCCCTCCTACCCCATATCAATGCATGCACCTTAATGTTTCAGCTAATTTTTTAAGGGGTGGTTTGATACAGCCAACACAAGTTCAGATAAGCTCGTTGTTCAGTTTGGGTAAACTTAAGGGTGGTGAATTCCCCCAGGTCAGTTGTCTTTCGCCCTGATTTGAACTTCAAAATCTCAGCAGGGGGGGGAGCATGCTAAAATTTTCCCCAAAAGAGATAATTTTTGAAAAAAAGGCTTTATTTGCTTTAATTTTTCTATCCATTTAAGATATTTTGTTTTTTTCTTTCTTTGTGTTTGCGGTCTTCCAAGGGTCTCCCGTGGATGTGGTCTAGTCCTTTTTCGATTTTTTTTTCTGTCAAAGGTATGATATAGTTTCTGATTGGTCCAAGATTTAGCCCTTTGTGTATTTTTAGTCTTCTAAAGGGGATGAAGAGACGCGTGCTTCATCTGCCATCTATGCTTTCTAAAATAAATTGTTTTAGTTTTCAAGGTTTTTTTTTGCAGTTTTGGTTGTTATGCAAGCAACTGTTGAATCCGAACAGGGATTTAAACCTCTAATGAGGAAACGCAAAAAAACGGCTGGGTGAATTCTGTGTAAATGTACATTTTATAGCAATGTTAAACATTCTATAGCAGGAGGGTGGACAATATTAAGCACTTTTTTTTAAAATCAATATAAAAGAAACGTTCATCAAGCATGATATTAAACCAAAAATGCGGAGGCATAGTCATATAGTAATTGTAGCATAAAGTGAAGAGATCACTATGGATGAATAATGAACCCTAAAACAAAAATAAAATAAAATAAAAAATCAAGTCAAACTGAAAATGAATAAATTACTATGAATGAATATAAAGTGGCATTGTTCTGCTTAAAATGGTTAAAATTTACAACTCATTAGTTGGTGCCCCTGTATTAGGAGGGTAATGATATATATTATTCCGATTTGCTTTTTCAAAACCTTGTTCATCATAATATTACTAAGCAAAGAATCCACCTTTCCAATAGTAACTGAAACTAAAAAAAGATGAGTTTAAAAATAATATTTACATCAACAGAATTTAATTTTTTTGCTGATTCCAAATAAAGCAATCTAATATTGTTAGTTTAAGATATCTTTCCGTAATATGTTTATTTATTTTTTTTACTGGTTTTTAATTATTCTCTTCTTACTGGGGGTGATCGGGAGAGCGCTCATTAGACTGGATTTAAAGTTTAGTGCCCCACTAAGAAAAATTGCTACTACGAAATACCAATTTGTGCCTTTTTGTGCTGCAAAGTAATAATTTTAGACCAAGTGGGGCCAAATCCCTATCGGGTGGAATGTCTGGAGTAACCAATTAGTTTTGAGCAATTGAAGAGCTATTTATATGACCTTACAATTTCAGAGCCCTGAGTGCTACATTGGCAGTATTTTTGTTACAAAAAATACTGTTACATATAGTTACATATGCAACATGATTTTGTATCATATATAGTCAATACAAAAATCAATGATAATTACAGATCATTATTTGTCAGGCTCATTTGGCTGAGTTTACCTTTTTCATGCTTTATTTGCTCAAATAGAGTTTTGCATAGTTTCACATAAACTATTAGGGGGGAGGGTGGGAGGTTCTAAGTATATCTTTTTGAGTGAGAGGGGGTGTTTGAAGCCTCAAAAAGCATCATTTCATGCCGGAATGTGTTTTTTCGTAGAGCCCATTAAGACTAAAACAGATTAAGGAGGAGGAGGGGGTGATATCCCTAGTCCCTTCATCATTGGGATCGATAATATAATATGGTGTCTATAAAGGTGAAAGATCCCCTCTTACTTTGGAAAAAATTTCGAGTGCAAATAGATGACTTAATTGAAATGCGTATTTGCGCTGGGGCGAGACGCATGGGGGTTTTTCAACCTAGCTCCTTTCTAAGTAACAATACTTTTTTAGCATCTTGAATGAAATAGTCTGTTTGCCCAAGCTCCAGTTAAACTGCAACGTAGAGAATGGGCAGGGGAAGGTATCTTTAACCTCTTGCATTTAACATATTGTTGCTTCATTCGGTAGTCACGAGGTCAAAGTTTTAAAAGAAGGACTCTATTCAGACAAATAATTAATCAAGCTGCCATCAATCCATGGCTAATTGGAGAAAAAGCCAAGAAAGATCGTCTGAGTGAGAGGGACAACAGGCCTAAGCCTTTCAGGAATATATAAAAATGATGTCATTTTCACTTGTTGATATATAGTCTTTCATCCATCCAACCATCTTGGGCAGAACTAAAGTAAACAGACATGTGACTATGTTCAGACCACCTACCCATCTTTACTTGTTTTTGCTCCTCAACACCCATGGCTGATAATAAGGAATGTAATTGGTTTCCATACCAAGACTGGAAAAATATTTTACAGAATTTCAGTAAGTCTGTGACGAGGTGCTGAGCAAAATCAAAGCGCCTTTCAATCATCTATGCGATCGTGCTGTGCTGCCACAAAGTGAAAAGAACATCTCAACTGAGCTCACCTCCTACTTGACACAAATAAACCACGCGCTGAAATAAGCGCCGTTCTTTTTCGACGTATTCGTAAAAATTCTCAGGTCGTGGTAAAAGAAGCGGAGACCTTTTAAATGTGTGTAATTTGGCTAAGCTCTGGCTTTCGGTTTGGAATAATTGTGGCCATTCGCGAGATCACTTAGTAAATGACTTGCGACTTCGTGCGAAACGGAAATTCAATTAGAAACTGAAAAATCATAAGTTAATGCTGATCCAGAAAAATGTGATCTGAATTGCTGAATGCCCCTCCAAATTCTTGAAGTATAGCAAAGCTGCTTTCAATCGGGTTTAATCGGCCAAAGTACCCTGTGTCTGAAAAAAGTGGGTTAAATATTTCAAGAGCGAGTTCATTGTACCCAATAAAAGTACAGAAAAGTTTTATGGAAAACAGCTGAACCTTGGTCTTCCAAATGAGACGAAATCTTACCTGCTCGTGTCGCCAAATGTTGTTCAAACTTTAATTTCGAAATTAAAGATAAAATACTCTTCAGGTTTTGAATGTATTTTGGATAGGCGCCTGCAACTTGCAGATCCTTTGATTGAGCAACATCTAGCTATACCGATTCAGATGATCTTGGTCCGCGGTGTGGTCCCTATTCAATTTTACATCAGACAAATAAAACTCATCCAAAGGGCGAAAATACGCTTCCACGTGCAGTTCTAATTGCCCCATTACTATCTTGTGTACTGCGTTTAAGCTTTTCGAGTTATTTACTATAACATTGAAGAAAAATGTTTCACCATTCCTCGCCAGTCAGGGTACCAGTAAGGATTAGGTAGGGAGCATGCTCTCTTTCTTATTCTGAATATGCTAAAGGATATTGACGACCGAGGTGATTTTTTGATCGTATGTGCACTTGATGTTGAAAGAGCTTTTCAATCGTGTAAATTTGCGAAGGATTTGCTTGAGCCTCATACGAAAGGTGCTTATGCTGCTGTAAATATTTGTTCAAGATATTTGTATAGGAATCTGCAAGTTAAAATTGAAGATGGTAGTCTTCTATTTCGAATCCTGAAAGGTGTACGCCAAGTAGCTTTGAGATGTCCAGTTTTGTTCAATAATTGTTACTGAGGCTCTTTGGCTTTTGAGCTTCTCCAAGAAGAGTATGATCACATAGGTTTGAGTTTTAGCACTAATAAAACAGTTGTTCTTGCATTTAACTATAAAGGAAATTATGTTTCAATAAGCTACCTGGCTCTGAAGTTCCTCCTGATAGCAGTCTTACTAACCCGGGCATGTCTAAAGCAAATCTGAAAGAAACTATTTCAAAACAGTTTCTGCAAATCAGAAACTGTAAGATTCGGGCTGCGTATGCATCCCTAGCCTTAAACGTTTCGTACCTAAGTAGAGTTCCCTGTTGTCAGTGATATAATAGCCTAACTATTGCTCATTTTTAGCCTTTTATTAATTGTAGTAAGAGAAAACAAGTTTACCATATTTACTGTAGATTTTTAAAGTATTTAATGGAACTACCAACATGGACAAGTAACTCTTTCCTGCTGAGAAAGTATAGATTTCCTATCCTGGGTCATTTTTGTTTGTTCCGTGTTCGTAGTTGTCAAAGTGTCTTTCTTTTTGCTGCTTCTCTTTGTGTTTCTTGATTTTTACTCTGTCTTTTCGGGCCCCTGCCCAGTTTATTATTTTTTGTGACGGGTTATAAGTAAATGATGATAATGATGATTCGTTTGTAGCAGATCGTAAATTGCTGGATGATTGTTCCCGTTATTTGAGCTGCACAGTTTAAAGATAATGTAAGATGCCTATGCAGTACCTTGTCTTTTATTTCTGTTTCATTAGTCTAATATCGAACTTCTGTGGAATTTTCTACTTCTCAATATTATATATTCCGTAGTAAAACGTCAAAACGCTATCTACTTTTCAAACAGTTCGTGGTAACGAACTGTAGTAAGGAGCGATCCGGCTCAATAGTAACCAAAACTCTAAAAAATTGAATTTTGATATCAATAGCTACATCAAAAGAATCACATTTTAATGCTGATTTTAAATATATAAGTTTCATCAAGTTTAGTCTTACCCATCAAAAGTTACGAGCCTGAGAAAATTTGCCTTATTTAGGAAAATAGGAGGAAACACCCCCTAAAAGTAGGATCTTAACGAAAATGACACCATCAGATTCAGCGTATCAGAGAACCCTACTGTAGAAGTTTCAAGCTCCTGTCTACAAAAATGTGGAATTTTGCATTTTTTGCCAGAAGACAAATCACGGGTGCGTGTTTATTTGTTTGTTTTTTTTTTTGTTTTTTTTTTTTTTTCCCAGGGGTCATCGTATCGACCAAGTGGTCCTAGAATGTCGCAAGAGGGCTCATTCTAACGGAAATGAAAAGTTCTAGTGCCCTTTTTAAGTGACCAAAAAAATTGGAGGGCATCTAGGCCCCCTCCCACGCTCATTTTTTTCCCAAAGTCAACGGATCAAAATTTTGAGATAGCCATTTTGTTCAACATAGTCGAAAATCATAATAACTATGTATTTGGGGGTGACTTACTCCCCCACAGTTCCTGGGGGAGGGGCTGCAAGTTACAAACTTCAACCAGTTTTTACATATAATAATGGTTATTGGGAAGTGTACAGACGTTTTTAGGGGGATTTTTTTGGTTTTGGGGGTAGGGTTGAGGGAGGGGGCTATGTGGGAGGATCTTTCCTTGGAGAAATATGCCATGGGGGAAAAAATTCAATGAAAAGGGCGCAGGACGAATCTGGTCACGTTAGAAAAAAACGTCAAATTCAGAGCTTAATATACAACGCTGGGTGTTCGGAGCCTCTCTATTATGGAGTATAATTTGAAAATAACACAACTATACGAGCGATAAAACATATATACCACAACCATAACTCAACTAACGAAAGAACTGCTAAGAGATAACACAACTATAAAGCGAAAACAGGTGAAAACTAACGGGAAAATAAACGAACTAAGAGGTGGAAGGGGCCCAGAGAAAAAATATAATCCTTTTTCAATTTTGAGCCTAACTTCCGCAAAGGAGTAATAATGTCAGAAGCCCCGAAATACCGAATTATTTTCTTTTCAAACAGTTCGTGGTAAAGAACTGTAGTAAGGGGCGACCCGGCTCAATAGTAAACGGAACTCTAAAAAACGGAATTTTGATGCTAAAAGATACATCAAAAGAATCGAATTTTCACGCTGATTCTAAATATATAAGTTCCAATTAATTTAGTCTTTGTCATCAAAAGTTACGAGCCTGAGAAAATTTGCCCTATTTTGGAAAAAAGGGGGAAACATCCCCTAAAAGTCATAGAATCTTAACGAAAATCACACTATCGCATTCGGCATATCAGAGAACTCTATAGCAAAAATTTCAAGCTCCTATCTAAAAAAATGTGGAATTTCATATTTTTTGCCAGAAGACAAATCACGGGTGCGTGTTTATTTGTTTGTTTGTTGTTGTTTTTTTCTTTTCCCCAGGGGTCATCGTATCGACCAGGTGGTCTTAGAGTGTCGCAAGAGGGCTCATTCTTACGGAAATAAAAAGTTCTAGTGCCCTTTTTAAGTGATAAAAAAATTGGAGGGCAAATAGGCCCCCTCCCACGCTAATATTTTTCCAAAAGTCAACAGATTAAAATTTTAAGATAGCCATTTTGTTCCGCATAGTCGAAAACCATAATAACTATGTCTTTGGGAATGACTTACTCCTCCACAATTCCTGGGGGAGGGGCTGCAAGTTACAAACTTTGACCAGTGTTTACATATAGTAATGGTTATTGGGAAGTGTACAGACGTTTTCATGGGGATTTTTTGGTTTGGGGAGTGGGGTTGATGGGAGAGGGCTTTGTGGGAGGATCTTTCCTTTGAGGAATATGTCATGGGGGAAGAAAAATTCAATGAAAAGGGCGCAGGATTTTCTAGCATTACTATAAAAAAAACAATGAAAAAATAAACATGAAAACGTTTTTTCAAATGAAAGTAAGGAATAGCATTGAAATTTAAAACGAACAGAGATTATTACGCATATGAGGGGTTCTAAAAATACTTCAGCATAAAGAGCGAGGTATTTAGGAGGAGATAAATTCCTCGCTCTTTATGCTAAAATATTTTTAGTAATTTCAACTATTTATTCTACGGCCTTTTTGATTCAGGGGTCATTCTTAAAGAATTGGGACAAAACTTACGATTTAGTGTGAAGAGCGAGGTATTAACGAGGGTACAAACCCCCTCGTACACATAATAAAAATATAAGAATATAAAAGTTTGTTACGTAAGTTAATTCTTAAGTTACGTATATTTTTTACTAATAAAAACGTTCGTTGAAAAATAAAACTTCTAGTAGCCTTTTTAAGTAACCGAAAAATTGGAGGGCAGCTAGGCCTCCTTCCCCACCCCTTATTTCTCAAAATCGTCTCATCAAAACTAAGAGAAAGCCATTTATCCAAAAAAAAATTAATATACTAATTTCATTTCAATAATTTATGTGCGGAGAGCCAAAATCAAACATGCATTAATTCAAAAACGTTCAGAAATTAAATAAAAAAAAAACTAGTTTTTTTAACTGAAAGTAAGGAGCGACATTAAAACTTAAAACGAACAGAAATTACTCCGTATATGAAATGGGTTGTTCCCTCCGCAGTCCCTCGCTCTTTACGCTAAAGTTCGACTCTTTGCCACAATTCTACTTTTTAAAACAATTAAAAACTTTAGCGTAAAGAGCGAGGGACTGCGGAGGGAACAACCCATTTCATATACGGAGTAATTTCTGTTCGTTTTAAGTTTTAATGTCGCTCCTTACTTTCAGTTAAAAAAACTAGTTTTTTTTTTATTTAATTGTTAGAAAAAAGCTAATAGGTGCCATTTCTGCATTTTCAATTCGCTGTTGTTGTACTGCTATTATTGTTACAAAACAATCTGCAAAATTCCACGAATTGCTACGAAATTTCAATTATTTGGGCGTTTTTTTTTTTTTTTTTTTTTTTTTTTTTTTTTTTTTTTTTTTTTTTTTAGGTTAGGTGTTTACTGTAGTCCTTAGAAAATCTGCGAAGTCACCACAGTTTATTTGATCTATATATATACATATATATAATATATATATATATATATATAAATATATATATATATATATATATATATATATATATATATATATATATATATATATATATATATATATATATATATATATATATATATATATATATATATTTTATAACCCACAAAATACAATGGAAAAACTGTGGATTAAAAAAAAAAGAAATTACAAACATACCATTCTATATTAAAACATAAATAAATTAATTCAATTAAAAAAAAATGGCCAAAGACGGTCAAAAACACCAATTATTTGCTGAGTACTCCCTTGAATAGTTCCCTCCAACAGGTAAAATCGAGCTGCCAAAGGGAATGTAAGACAAATAAAAAGAATGAAGGAAAGAATTGACTTTGGAGTAATCTACATGTATTACGAAATATGGGCAGAATAGATGGCGCAGAATTATCTATAAGGTTTTTTGTAATTTATCTCTTTCAATTATTTTTTCGTGTTTTTTGGGGCCTGGGGCGGCGGCGGATCCAGGGGGGGGGTGTGGTGGGCTCCACCCTCTTTTAATGTAGTGGCGGATTTGGGATTTGGGTATATTAGCAAGACGAAGGCAAATGGTTTGACACAATGTTGTGCCGAAGACATTTTAAATACTATAAAAACAAGAATCCACGAAACTGAATTTTACAGTGTAATATTTGACGAAACCACGGATGAGTCACATACCTCTCAACTTAGTCTTTCCCTGCACTATGTGCACGACAGAAGTATTGTAGAAGACTTTGATGGATCTATGGACATTCACGAAATGAACTGTAAGGGTATAACTGAATGTGAACCAAACATTACAGGTGAAATTTTAGGCAAGTCTGTGCTCAAGCCAATGAAAAACATTGGATAAATTGTTGATATTTGTGTTGGCATAAGCTGCACCGGATGCAGTGTCAACATTTCTGTACTGTCCTTTATATTGTTGAAAAGGAAAAAGCTGAAATGCCATCTATTGTTGCTTGAAAAATTTAACAACTAGGTGCCTTCGCTGCATTTTGCTAAATGTGTGTTGCAAAAAATAAATTACAATATATATAGTAATATTATAATATATATAATAAAAATATATAATATATAAAAATATAAAGGACAGTACTGTCCTTTATATTGTTGAAAAGGAAAAAGCTGAAATGCCATCTATTGTTGCTTGAAAAATTCAACAAGTAGGTGCCTTCGCTGCATTTTGCTAAATGTGTGTTGCAAAGAAAGGCTAATTATATGAGAAATAGAAACAAAATAAGAAAATCGTAAAACGTCGAGTTTTTTTTGGTGATGGGGGCACACTGGAAGAATCAAATGGCCATCTGTTTAAACGACAGATGCATCTCAGTTGAGTTCATCCTGTTTGTAGAATAGGTACATGCTTTCTACGAGTAATTACGAATAACTATTTTTTATTATTTCTTGATTATTGTTTGTTTACAGTGAAACTTAACGGGAGTAGACAAGTCACAGGAATCTTACGCGGATTTGACCCATTTATGAATTTAGTCATTGATGAATCAGTAGAAGAACGCAAAGATGGTAGTCAGCACATTCTTGGAATGGTGGTAAGTTTTTTTTTTTAATGTATTTTTTTCATTGCTTTAATGTTTCCTATTTTGTTTTTTTATTGTTTTATTTTTTTTTGTATAGAAGCAAGTCCGGACTTATCAATAGGCCACTAGGCTAGAGGCACATAATGCCAAGGGGTGTAATAAATTATCGCTGAGGGATTTTTGTTCTCTTCAGAAACTGGACAGATGTGATTTATCGTCAAAGTGCCTGGTGCACTCCATTGCTGTGTTGTTTATTCACAGAAAACTGGTTTTAAACAACACAGGGAATCCGTGGCCATTTGTAAACTGTCTTATGTCTCCCAAGAATGGCAGCTGAGAGTTTGTTATCACATCTCTCTTTCATTACTTTCGGCTCACTAGTTGCATTCTAGTGAGCCGAAACTAGAACGCAACTAGTTTTTTTTTTTTTTTTTTTTTTTTTTTTTTTTTTTTTTTTTTTTTTTTTTTTTTTACAGGTGCTCGTAAGAGTCCAAATGGTGGAGGGAAATATTTCGATTAATCGTGCAGTATAGCATGGCACAATTCTCCTCTGATTTTAGAAATAATGGTGTCTCCTCCCCCCAGACTCTCAAAAGTACCTTTTGGGTATTTTAATTGAAAAGAAAAGAAAATTATTGCCAGCGCCCTGTCAGATTTGGCCTAACACCTTTTTGTTAAAGCCAATTGAAATAAAAAATCCTTGCCTTCCCCTTCCTCAATGCATTTTTGTGAATTAGCGCCCCTTAACTGGTTAATAAAAATTGAGGTATTAGGATGTAAGTTTAGCTTCAGAGTGAATGGGGTCTAGTGCAGACAGCTCTCCTCTCCCCCTTTCCAAAAAAAGAAAATTATGATACTCCTTAATATGACAAAACGATAAAAAAAAAACGTAAAGAAAAGAGAAACGAGGATAAAAACAGCCAGTGAAAAAAAAAGAATGCAGATTACAATGCAAACATTTCGGTCATGACCTCCACTTGACTGTCCTCAGGGCAGAATAATTAAAAAATACGAAACCTTAAAACAGAATAATATAATATAAAAGCAGAATAGCAGAATAATATAAAAAACGAAACCTTAAAACAACGCAAACACTAAAATAGGAAGACCCTATCAAAGCAACGGTGAAAGGGTTACTGAATAAAAATACAATACTGAATGGCAGTTCAATCTTTCAATTTATGTAGAGCATTTTTAAAAGCCATTCGCTTCCCAGGTAAGATATTTTCGTAGAGTCTGTTAGGTTTCAAAATATGATTTTGTTGATTGATATAAAAACGATCAGAATTAATTAATTCATTATAAAAGGGACTTAGATAGGTTTCTCCAGTGTCTCCATTGAGTGCTACCGGTTGGTGAATGTGCTCTTTTATTTCAACTGCCTCCCTGAAAACTTGCATAAGACTTAACAGGGGGAATAATGGAGGTGTTATTAAATAAAATGACATGGTATGGATTGTAATTCACGTGCTGAGCCAAGGCGGAATCAAAATCTCAGGCCTTTGTTGTAACCCTATAGATGTGTCGATTAAGGACCTGTGTTCCGAAAACCTCTCCCCCAATTGCTGTTGGTTTCCCCTAACATAGAAGCAATTGCAAGAACAGGGAACACTATATACACCACTCCCCAAAATGGGGCGAATTTTCCTCCATTTTGGGGATTGGTGTTTATAGGGTTCTTTGTTTATTCTTGTTCAGTTACCTTTTCACTGTCACTTCGAGAGTCTTCCTATTTTATTTTTTTTTGTTTTAAGGGTTGGTTTTTTTATATTATCTTTGGATTTTTATCGATATTTTTTTTATTACTCAACTCTACACTGAGGACGGTCAAGCGGAGGTCTTGACCAAAATATTTGCATTGTAGTCTGTGTTTTTTTCACTGGCTTTTTTTTATCCTCGTTTCTCTCATCTTTACCCTTTTACATCGTTTTGTCATGGTTAGCCAGTGTTGTCTCAGAAATTATTTACTCCTAAATATAGTTCGAGACTGAAAAAGCCCATTGAATTGTTTTTGATTTAGAGCTTAATATATTTAGGTTACTTTGTTCAATTATTAAGAACATAAGTGCATGGGTTCAAAATATAAAGGATAGTGGGGTCAATGACTTGTCTTTGTGGAAGGTGCCTAAACACTAATAAGTCGATTTATAACCTTTGTTAGACCTATTTTGAATTTCGTCCGAGGGTAGAGGAGTCTGTATGGGTGAATATGATTCCCTCCTTCTATGTGAATGTGTTAAAGATGATTAACGTATGACAAAATAATATCTTCATTTTAGTAGAAAATAAAGAAGAACAGTGTAAATTGATTATATTAATTGGAGGGTACGGTACCCCCCCCATGCCCTATAACAATTTTTGCCCCTGAGTGTAAGTTGATTATGTTATTTGAAGCTGATTTAGCAGTATAGTCTGCAAAAGTCATTTTTAAAAACAAAATGAACCAAAGTAAACTCGCACAAGAATGAGTTTTCATTCTTCGAGTTTATTGTTATCCAAAAGATAATTAAATCGGATGACTAAGGTAATGTGCCTTGCATTCTATTGAGGTAATGCTGTGTCAGGACACGATTTCTATTAACTGAGTAAAGCGAATATTCCGTTTGGCGCAAGAAGCATGAGAAAATTGGATTGGTAAAAAATTAACCGGAACAATTGGAAGCTAGACAGTGAAAAATCTAATTTGTAATTGCGATGATTTGTTATGAAAATAAAAAGGAGGAAGAGTTTCTCGTTGTATGAACTATAAAAATACCAAATTGAGCAAGTTCATTAGCAAAAAAAAAGACATGGAAAAAATTTCAAAAAAATATTTCGTATTGCTACTTTTGATATTGTGATTGGGGATGAATAGGTGTTAACCAGAAAAAAATACACCCTTATTCTAAAATCCAGCCGGAAAAGTAAACTAAAAAAGAAGGAAAAATGGGTTTTACGAGCGCAGTGTCACCAAGATTTTCAACTTACCTTTCTCCAGCCTAGACTCAATATTTGTGTCAGCGCGGGACTCGTTAGCATGACCAAGCTGCTAAGAAATGTAGCTCCCGAGGGAATGGAGGGTTTATTAACAAACCTACAGAAGGGAATAATCCCCTAGGTTGTGGACGCACTGGCACACGTGGTGAACACAGTTTTACCACAGGATTATCAAAGTCTTACCAAAGGATTTTTAAATTGCCTTCCCTTCAATAAATAAACGTAGAAAACCTCTTGTATAAACGTAGAAAACCTCTTAATTAGGTTGCGACCCTTCAAAATACCTCCTACTATCTGTCTTGTCTGCAGTTTCAAAGTTGATGGTGCCGTCCCTGTGTGATAGGACTATCTTATTTATCAGCGAGATAATTTTTTTTCGCTGTGCTAATTGGGATTTAAAAAAAAAGCATGAATGACTGCAAAGTGTTAATTTATGCCCGAGTTTATGCCGAACCACACCATAGTCAGCCATATATGTCAATAAAAAACAATCTTTGTGAATGATATTGTTTTTTTCTTAAAATTGATTTCAAACTTGTTTTACAACAGCGAAAACAAGAATGGCAAGAAATTGGGTTGAAAAACTTGAGTCAGCAGCATTTTGTTCTCAACTATTCTTTACTAATAGCCTACTGTGCCTTTATATTTTTTGCAGAATTCCTGTTGCTGAGCAGAAAAACTGCTTTCCTGAGCTCCTAACTTTTCTATTAAAAAAAATATGCCTCAAATCTTAGCTTTGATTAGCCAGTCAAGGCTTGAACGTTAAAAAGGGTTGTATCCAAGAAATTACGAAAGGGATACGTAATTGATCCATTATTGCCTATAATGTCGCGACGATGTCCTCGACAACAATGGAATCCCTACTAGTGTCTTCCTTAATATAAAGAATCTGATAACTATGTAATTAGAGACCCTGTGAAAGTTTCAATCCTTCACAGTCAAACGTTGTCCTCAATCACTACTATTGTAATCCTTGATATAGCGAACGCATTTGATGCTTTGTCTCACTTTATTTCGTAGTTTAAGCCTTATAACTGTGGAATTTGAGGCTTAATGAAGGATTCAGTCATGCTTGGACAACAAATAGGCAGAGATTTGAGGGCTATGGGAATTTTGTTTTGAATTTAATGCCTCAAGTTGGGTTGGTGTGCCTTAGGGTATGGTCCTTTCTTATTTATCATTTTGTTATGATATTGCTAGTTTCGTGGATGATCTTTGATTGACAGTATTGTTTACTCATGACCTTGTTTGTAATGTTAAAGCTTGTGACAGATTGCCATGGCACAAGGAACTGATCTCAATCAAATTTTGTGATTCTTTCTTGAGTTGATTACCTTTTACCAAGTCTTTAGTCTGTGATGACTAATGATTTATAATATTTCCATTGTTAATAATATTAAACGTGTTGGTATTTAGCTAGATAGTCTAATCATTTAAATCTCATCTTGATAAAGTTAAGCTAAAGATAAGCCTTTGAATTGAAATACTGTATCACCTGAAATTTCTTTTACCTTATTGGGCTCTGCAATTCCCCCTTAATCACTTATACCCTACTGATTGTTTCCTTGTCTCTTTGAATATGTTTAAGCGTCATAGGCTACACAATTAGGGAAGCCGGTTCTGAGTCATTTTTGTCAGCACCATCGTTGCAGCAAATTCGTTTCCAAGGAGGGGCCCTCCCAAATTTCTGAATTACTTTGGCTCTTTTCAATTGCTTCAACTTTTTTCGACAGTTTTACTGAGATTAGATTTCAGTGATATATTCCCCTAATTCTCAGACTGATCAGATGTGAGTAATTTCCTTTGTTGGAAAAAAAAGATGATTGAATTGCTTAATTTTTACTAAAAGTTGGTTTAACATCATTCTTGGTTTGTGGTTTCGCCTGGTTTACCTGCTTTTCTGACAATGGATAGTTTATTCTAGGATTCTGAGCCTTTAATTTTTCATGCTACTAATACTACTAACAAATCCCTGTAAAACAAACCCACCAGAGGCCAACACACATCTGCGTACATTTCTCCTCCTTTCCTATCTAATCATAGCTTCTCTCTTTAAACGCTCTCAAGAAGTCCTTTAAATCTTTTCTTACGACCTCTTCCCAATTGCTTCGGGGAAGACTTACTTTCCGTTTGGTCCTAGATGGATGGCCAAAAAGAACGATCTCTGGACATCTGAAATCCTTTATTCGCAAAACGGATCCTAGCCATCTCAACCTTTCTCTCATTATAGCCATAGGGAATGAGATGGAATCTCATTTCGCGTACAACTTACTGTTTGAAATACGGTAAGTCAAATGAGCACCCAAAACAATTTGTAGACAAGTCCTCTGGAAAACTTCAAAAAAGTCCCCCCCCACTTCCAAAGCACCCATGCTGCACAACTATACTTCCTATTCTCCCAAACTTTTTTCAGTTGTGAAAAAGCACCTGGATCTTGACTATTCCACTTTTAACACCCTCACCATTGTATCCACCATCTGAACTTGTAATACCACCATGGTAAGTTGAGCTACGCACTTGATGGATCTTCTTGTAATCAGCATAATCTCTTCACCTGCATTTATTACTAGTCTCAGCGAGTTAGTCTTTTTAACATTAATTTTTAACCCTTTTTTGCACCCTGAACCCACAAAACCTAAATAAAATCATTGATTTGGCATGGTATGTCGAAACACGTCTTTTCTTCTTTCTTTTTTCTGTTTTGGTTTTGTTTATTTATTTTGCCAAGCATCTGAAAAGTTTCTTTGAATTCCTCAATATTATTCAAATAGCTTTTACCCTTGCGGTAGCAGTTATTTTATCCGGACAAGCAACTGCTTAGATGATGTAAAAAAATACTTCTAGAAAAAAACAGTTTTGCAGAATTTAGCTTGCTGATATTTGGCAGAAGTCAAGGGGCAAAAGTTTTCACTAGTATTTGAAAGTTGAAACTCAAGAAGAAATGTTAATCACCCTTTTCCATTTATGTGGTTGTTATTTAGTTTGTATTGAATTTAGAACAAGTATTAAACCGTGAACCTGAATTATAAATCTGCTGAGCTGGACCTAGCCAAGGAGGAGGGGAGGGGGACTAGACATTGACAAGTAGGTTTCAGGTTTTTCTTAGTTAACAAAGATAACAAAAAATCATATTTTTGTGACATTTTTTCATTTTCCAGGGAGAGGGAGAGGGAGGAGATTTGGTTCTAAATTTAGAGCTACATTCTCCTCTCGATACTATCTTCGTCCAAAGATATGTTCTAAACTTTAGTCAGTGAAGACGGATATGATTGTAATGGTTAAGCTCATTGAACCACTTCCTCTGAGACGTTTTTGCTAGATTTAGCGTGTCTCAGCTCCTTGTGGGCACAACAAATATGGTCCACATCTGCAGTTTTATTTCTTCGCAATTCAATTTTAAATCAAATACGCTAGTTTTGTAATTTTTTTTCTATAGATAGATAGATAGATATTTATTTTAACAGAATCCATTTTGGGGCATGGCAAAAAAAGGAACAGATCACACAAAATAATACCACATGATACCAACACACATGACAGGGTATATAATAAAACAGCATAACAATTGCAAAAAGAAAAAAAACATAATAAGGTATTTATTACCGTAAAATTAACGTAATTACACAAAATGTTGCTAAAAAGGGTTAATATATTTTAAATACTTTAGAGCTACATCGATCATGGATACAAAAACAGAAAAAAGAACGTGCTTCAACCACACTATATAAAATAAGTGTTGACATTCTTCTCTTGTCCACCCTCTAAAAATGTCTTTGTGCTGCATGGCTACATGCGCGTACCTCTCCACATTCTTGATATCCACTTTACACTTACTTTTTAAAATTCATACCATCCAGTCCTACCCATCTACCCCAATCCCAAAAGTTTCTACCCTCAAAGCCTATAATTCCTTACAATTGCACTTAAAGTGCTCAAGTCCTCCTTTTCTCCGCACATCAGGCAAAAATGCGGCCCCTCTGTGACCTAACCCTCCCCACATATTTCCTTCTTTTACCGACAGGCATAAAATTACCCCTTATTGAAATGAACCACCTTATATCCTTATTATTGTGACCACCTTATATTATAAGTTACCTCTACTTTTCCAAATTTCCAAATCCGAAAACAGATCGGATATGAACGATCAGATATGAATCCATACATAAGATTTCTTCATATTTTCTTCTGCCAAGCTCTTACTTTCTTCCGCAAAAGAAATTCTTAATTTCTTGGAAGTGCAAGTTTATCGACTCTACATAGTTAATTTATTTTGAGCTGATAATTACCCACTAAGCTTGACACGTAGACTAATTATGTGGTAGACAGGTAGTTACAGGTTTGTTTGTAGTAGACAGATGTTTTTTGTTGTTGTTTTTTTACGTCCAAATTGATTTATTGTTGCACACTGTATTTGACTGAATAATTGCTAGGTTAAGATGAGTGGCTTTTTTGGTGATTTTATGGAATGACGATCTTTCACCGAAAATATTTTTTATTGAAATACAGATGTATGTATTAGTTTTTCTTTGATAGGCTCTAGATTTAGTTTTTTTTTTAGATTATATATACCACTACATCCGTAAGAACAATTAAGTATGAACAAAGCAAAAACATGTTTAAATATGAGCAGATTTAATTTTGGGACATTCTAATACCAGTTGCCCAAATGCAGTACATGTCTAGCCTTTTTGAAAGATGTCTCCGGCAAAATGTCGTCAATTTATATTAGTTTTTTTTGGGGGGGGTATTTTTTTATATCTTCAGTGAATATAGGTGTTTATCAAATAAAATCTCAAAAAGGGGGATTTTTGGAATTTAAGGACGAGCAAAACAACATAGAGTGACACCCCCTCCAATTGACGCCCAAGTTCCGAAAAAAGATGTCCCTTCCACGGTAAAAATACAATAATTCAAGAAAAATTTGTTGTTTTTTTTTCGAAATTTCCGTGTTTGTCTTATGTTCCCATCCCCCAGTTTTACTCGCTCAAGTCCCAAGTTCTCCAAAATGGCAAAAAACATGAAAGAAAGCAATACGTTCTACTATTAGACGAAGTTTTCATTTCAATTCTTTATAATTATGTTTTTATTTTTTCATTATAACCCTTTGCTCAAAACTTCCTTTACAAAACCAAATACATTTTCTGTTTTATACTTTTCTCTAAACCTGCTTAGTTTTAACACTCGTTCTAATTTTTTTTTTTCAGTCAGTTTCAACTTACCTACAAAAATCCTTCATAACGACTAAATTTGTCATTTATTTATCCCCGTTTCCCAACACCTAGAGGGTATGACAGTTAGCCACACATTTCCCATTTTGTTGTACTTCTCTATCATGCATGAATCCAACTTATAAATTCTCATCTTTTGATCCATTTCTTTTTCTTTTTATATTTTGTTTGCAACTTCTAAGCGTTTTGAATTCTCTAGTTTGTTTAGCATCGCTGTACTGTCTGCAGCGCTAGCGGGTTTTAAGGCCGCGATTAAGTGAACTTGAAAACATCGAGCTTCAAATTTGAAGTTAGGGTAGCCTTCTGTCTTTTAATTCTCTAGAGCCCGTCGATTGTCAAAACTTCAAATAGCACCAATTATCAAGTCTTGTGAAAGGTTTTGATAGACAGCTTCCTTTGGCGAGATGCTTCAACCGAGAAATAGTAATATATTTGGCTGCGTCTTGCAAAGCTTGGTTACCGACCAAGGGAGAAGAGAAAATGAGCAAAAGAGCACTATCATTCTCAACTACAAAATGCCCATGTATATGAAACTGTGACGGCATGCATAGAGGGCAGTTAAAAATTTATTGTTTTTTCCACTTTTTTTCCTAGGGATAGGCTATTTAAAATACCTCAGTTGATTAATTCGAAACTAAACACCAAACTTAGTTGAAAGCTTTCTTCGAGGATTCTTAGAAAACCAAGGTTTTCTGACGAATTAAATTAAAAAAAAATTAACTGAAAGTAAGGAGTGGCATTACAACTTAAAACGAACAGAAATTACTTCGTATATGAAAGGGACTGCTTCCTCGTGAACAACCCGCTCTTTACTCGGTGTTTTACTGTTTTAAAAATAGAGTTAAGAGAAAGAGTCAGACTTTAGCGTGAAGAGCGGGGCGTTGATGAGGAAGCAGCCCCTTTCATATATGAAGTAATTTCTGTTCTTTTTATGTTTTAATGTCACTCCTTACTTTAAGTTAAAAAACACTTGTTTCTTTTTAATTTAATTTCTGAACGTTTTTGAAGCAATGCATGTTTTGATTTATGCTCTCTGCAGATCAATAATTAAAACGAAATTTGCATATTTTTTTTTTTTTTTGGCTGAATGGCTTTCTCATAGTTTTGATCGAATGATTTTGAGGAATAAAGGAGCGGGGAAGGAGGTCTAGTTGTCCTCCGATTTTTTGGTTATTTAAAAAGGCAAGTAGAACTTTTAATTTTTTACGAATGTTTTGAATAGTAAAATTATTATAAAAATTAATTTTATTAGATAAAGATATACGTAACTTACAAATTAGCTTACGTAACGAACTTCTGTATTCTCATATTTTTATTACGTATATGAGGGGGTTCACCCCTCGTCAGTACCTCGCTCTTCAAGCTAAAGCTTAAATTTTGTCCCAATTTCTTAAGAATGACCCCTGAATCACAAAAGCCGTAGAATAAATAGTTGAAATTTCTAAAAATACTTTGGCGTAAAGAGCAAGGTATAGGGTTCTGCTCCGTCTCAAGGTTCGTCGCTTGACCTAAATCTCTTGACTTGTCTAGTTCTTCGGCGTACAGCATTATTAGGTATTTTGGATATTTGCATCTACCAAGCTCCAAATACTTTTTACAAAGGCGCTGTCTATGTGTGGTAACACTTTTAAGATGTATACCTCGCTTTGATTTAATTTTCCCCATGATTTCGGCTTTGTGTGAACAACTTTACTGAAGGCTCCTGACTATTTTTCATTTCTAGGTTCCTTCATTGCATTCAAATAATTTATGAAAATTTCACACTCTATTAACAAGCAGCTGATTATACCAGCTTGTCATTTTGTTCTCTAGGGGGTATTATCGGCGATTACTTTCATAATAACAGCATAGACCAGAAATATTCTCAGAAATCAAGAGGGATGAAATATTAATTTCATTTTTTGATGTGTTTTTTTTTGAAGCTGTTTTTCCTCCCCCCCCCCTAAAAAATGACCCCCAAAACAAAAATCTTTGGTACAGCCCTACCTCTATCCTCCCCTTGTCATTTTCTTAGATCTAATTCTGTATTTATCTGAAGGCTTGATGAGAGTAAGGATGTTTTGGTATTAAAATGCACCCTTTGATGCATCTTTCTTCCTTCTTATTTAGCCAAAACATTTTTAAGGTCTATGCAAGTATCAATTTCTTAGGTAAATCCTCTTTTTTCTTACAATTCCAAACATTTGCTTAAGGGCTTTAAAGCTCTGCAATTGGGCTCTATGATTGTTTTATAGCTGTAAGAGAGGAAGAGAGATGCCTCAGAGGGTATATTTTAATACTAAAACACCCCAACTCTCATTTAGCCTTCAGATAAATATAGAATTAGTCCTAAGGGAGAAATTATTATATCTTCCCCAGCGCTGTATCTAGGGCTTTAGTTATTTTTTTGGATTAAAAAATAAAAAAAAACACGTCAAAAATGTGATATTGATATTTAATCCTTATTGGTTTCTGTTAATTTTTCTGGTCTGTGCTGTTATTATGAAAGCAAAGAGTAACATTAAACCCCAAAATGAGCAGAATTTATTCTGTATAGGAGGGGGACTGCCCCTTCCTCATCTTACCTCTGCCTCACGATTGTAGAAACTTCAGAGGATGTTCATTCAATTAGAAATTTATTGTTTAGTCCTTTTTTTATAGGTCAAAAGGGATTGGAAACCAAGCAGCAGCGGAAATGAGTATTTTCAGGGGGGAGGGGGTAAATACCTGGACCTGTAGACAGTGACTGAGTGAATGGAACCTCCACTAACATGCTTAAAAAAAGGTAGAAATAAATCTGTCTTTAATGGTTTCTAACACCCAATTTTCTTTGATTGTTGACAAAACAGCTTTCTTATGAATCCTCTTGACAGGCATTTATGTCGTGGCCATAAAAAGAAGCTATTCCAGCAAGGTAGAACATGTAATGATTCTAACTTGTTTTTTACGCAATGATATTGTCTCATATTTGCAGATTACTGAAAAACAAAATATGGTGGTTTAGTTGCACAAGGGTTCAGTTGCACAAGTGTTCATTTGCAGAGGGGTTTAGTTGTATGGGACACAATTAGTGGCATGAGGGTTCAGTTTGACAAGGGTTCACTTGTACAGAGTTTCAGTTATATGGGATTTAGTTGCATGGTGGTTCAGTTGCTTGGGGTTCAGTTACACGCGCACCAATGTATTAGGACCACTTTTGTTTCTAGAAATGATTAATGAATTTTGATAAGAAGTTCTCTCAAAGATAGAAATATGTGGATTAATTGTCAATCCTTGAAGTGTCAGAGGAATATTATAAGTGATCCCCTCAATGCCTAACGCTTGTTTCAGATGAAGAAAAGAATCTAAATATGAATGTAAATACCATCAAATCAAATACAACGATGATAAACTTCACGAAATCCACTCCCGTTTTTCTAGACCCTGTCCCACCCTAATGCTAGAGAAACTTGTTAAGCTCATTTGCTTCACGATTTCTAATAATCATAAGTTTGATATACTTGTTTCCAATATTTAAAAAATCAAATATATCACTATCCATCAATTAAAGTTTAAACAAATTTAAGTGTTTTAAGATGCCTTCCCTCCATGTTTACTTATCTTTTGAATGGCCAATATTGGAATATGGATGTCTGGTCTGACATTTACAACTTTCAAATGAACTTAGCAACAAAATTGAGCTGGTCTAAAAGTGTTTGCTCAGGATTGTTTGCAAAGAGAACAAAATGTTGTTCTCCTTCCTCCTTGAAGCCACACTCAATTTCACTTTAAAAGAAAGGAGGGATAAAATTTACTTGCGTTTCCTGTACTGAGGATTTTCCCCCCAATTTTACAACCCTACTAATTTTCTGTTTGGTAATATTTTCTGTTTAGACCAATTTAGATCATGGTTACCATTCCTGAGTCGGCTAGAAGTCCCGGCTAGAAGTAAATCCTAAGTCCCCTGCTTAACCCCATTAGGAATATCAGCTTACTCTAGAATCAGGCTGTTACAGAGAGGCTCCATAAAAGCTTCATCCTCTATATTTTGGAGCACCTTAATAATTCCTTATATATGTCCTGAACTAAAATAAACTCCTTTGTCTCTTTTTTTTTATTTGATGGTATAATTCCTTTGGAGCACCTAATAATGAAGTGTATAATACTGATTAAAGAGTACAAAATCCCACTATCAGATTCAATATCAGAGTACCCTATCGTAGTTTTCAAGCTCGTGTTTATAATATGTGGAATTTTGTTGTTTTTTTTTGCCAGAAAAAAAACATGATTTTTTTTTTTATTGTATATTTTTTTAAAGGATGAAATTATTGAACCAACACTCCTAGTGTTTGGGAGAAGGCATTCCTTCATAGGTGGCTTGAGTTTAAAGGCTCTTGTTTAATAGGTGATTGCTTCCAGTAAATTAATGTATTGCTGGTTAGGTGTCAGTCATTTTCATATACTTATAGGCATTTTAGCTAATATTATTGAAGCTGTAAAAATTGTAGCCGAAAAAAAAACGCCGGCCCCCAGAAAACCCCTTATCAAAAAAATCCAGTCAGTAATAGCTTAGTGTAATTATAAAGGCTTATAAGTTTTATGGGGATTCTCCTAATCGGCTTTTTTCTTTGCTACACCCTTGTTTAATTTGGCAAAAACCTGATGATAATCTTGCAATGCTGATTGTAAAATATGCCACTGGTAATGGATCGTTACTTCAAGTGACATTAGCTGTTATAATCAATTACACAATTCACTTTCTCAATAAATCCTCTACACTGTTACCTTGTGACAGCTTAGTGGATACGACTGAGCTGCTCATCTAAAGGTGCTCAGGTTCGATCCCTACTGTCGCAAGGAAGAAATATCATAAAATTCATAATTTTTGTTTGTTTTTGCAACGTATTTTTGTAAACTAAGAAAGAAAAATTTAAAGCAATAACTATAAGATTTTTTTTGGAACGTACTCGCACAAGAGTTGAACGATTTTTTCTTTGAAAATTTTTAAAATGCTGCCAAAGATTCTGCTTTTGCCGATAAGATATAGCCAAGAACTTCATCTATAACCGAAACTGAAAGAAACACAGTATTGATAATATTGAACATATCAAACGAATTGAATTTTGATGCTAATTTAAAATATATAAAATTTATCAAGTTTAAAATGATCCATCAAAAGCTACGCACCTGAAAAAAATTTCCCTGATTTTCGGAAAGGCGGATAACTCCCATAAAAGTCAATGAATTTTTGAATCCCAATGTTGGATATAATAAAGGACAAACCCTAGTTGCAACCAACTGTAACGTACGATTATGACGTCATTCATCATCTTGTATATGAAAATGCAGTTTTTTGTCAAATTTTATTTATTTTGAATTTGGTAATTTTATTACCATTTTTTTTATTATATTTTGATAGTAAAAAAGGCGCTGGATGTAATAATTTCCTTCAAAATGAGTCCTTAGACAGCTCTCTGATGTTCCAGTGCCCCGCTGGCAGCGAAGAAATTTGTTCTCAAAATAATATTTTCTGTTTAGACCAATATAGATCATGGTTACCGTTCCTGAGTCGGCTAGAAGTCCCGGCTAGAAGTAAACCCTAAGTCCCCTGCTTAAACCCATTAGCAATATCAGCTTACTCTAGAATCAGGCTGTTACAGAGAGGCTCCATAAAAGCTTCATTCTCTTTGTTTTGGAGCACCTTAATAATTCCTTATATATGTCCTGAACTAAAATCAACTCCTTTGCCTCTTTTTTTTTTATTTGATGATGTATGGGCACAATAACTATTTCCCCTTTCTGATCTATTGCCATTTCTTTTTTACCCGTTTGAGATACTTATTTGAGCTCTATTTTTATGGCACTTGGTATTTACCAAGTGACATATAGCAATCACAATTTCTGTCAGTCTGTCTGTCTGTCTCTTGGTCCTGCTTTTGCTAGTTTGTACACTTGCAGATAAGCTAGGACAATGAAAGTTGGCAGGCATATCAGGGACCAGATCAGATTAAATTAGAAATAGTCGCTTCCCCGATTCGACCATCTGGGGGGTGGGTGGGTGGAGGGGTGGTTAATTTGAAAAAATTTTTAAATGAGGTATTTTTAACTTACGAACAGGTTATTGTATGTTAATGAAATTTGATATTTGATCTCGTGCTTCAGAGCTCTTATTTTAAATCCCAACCGGATCTGTTGACACTGGGGGAGTTGGAGGGAGAAAGCAGAAATCTTAGAAAATGCTTTGAGTGGAGAGACCGGGATGAAACTTGGTGGGAAGAACGAGCACAAGTCCTAGATACGTGATCGACTTAAACTAAACGGATCCGCTCTCTTTGGGGGAATCGAGAGGGGGGTGGGGGTATATTCGGAAAAATTAGAAAAAATGAAGCATTTTTAATTTACAAACAGGTGATCAAATCTTATGAAATTTGATATTTAGAAGGACCTAGTAACTCAGAGCTCTCATTTTAAATCCCGAACGGGTCCAGTGACACTGGGGGGAGTTGGAGGGGGGAACTGGAAATATTGGAAAACGCTTAGACTGGAGAGATCAGGATGAAACTTGGTGGGAAAAATAAGTACAAGTCTTAGATACGTGATTGACATAACCAGAATGGATAAGCTCTCTTTGGGGGAGTTAGGGGGTTGTTAATTTGGAAACATTAGAAAAATTTAGGTATTTTTAACTTACGAACGGTGACCAGATCTTAATGAAATTTTATATTTAGAAGGAACTCATGTCTCAGAGTTCTTATTTTAAATCCCGACCAGATATGGTGACATTTGGGGGGGGGGGGTTGGAGAGGGAAAACGGAAATTTTGGAAACACTAAGAGTGGAGAGATTGGAATGAAACTTGGTGGGAAGAATAAGCACATGTCGTAGATATGTGATTGACGTAACCAACTGGATCCAATCTCTTTGGGGGGTTAGGGGGGGCAGTGCTTTGGCGAGCTCGGTGCATCTGGACGTACTAGGACGATGCAAATTGGTAGGTGTATCAGGAACCTGCACAAATTGACTTGATTTCCCCGCTTTTCCCTAATTCGACCATCTGGGGGGCTGAATGGAGAGGAAAAACTAGAAAAAGTGAGGTATTTTTAACTTACGAATGGGTGGTTGGATCTTAAAGAATTTTCATAGTTAGAAGAACCTCGTGTCTCAAAGCTCTTATTTTAAATCCTGACCGGTATTAAGCCTCTGATTTTCCTTTTAATTCAATCTATTAATTTTTAGAATTTTGCTAGAGCTCATGCCATATGAGCTCTTGGCTCTTGTTTAATCTAGTCTTTGCACAATCCTTCCTTCAATTGTCCATGTTTCTGATTTTTCTTGTATCCTTAAGGCCGTGATTAAGTGAACTTAATCTCTAGTAAGCGTTTTGAATTCTCTAGTTTGTTTAGTATCGCTGTACTGTCTGCAGCGCTAGCGGGTTTTAAGGCCGCGATTAAGTGAACTTGAAAACATCGAGCTTCAAAATTGAAGTTAGGGTAGCCTTTTGTCTCTCAATTCTTTAGAGACCGTCAATTGTCAAAAACCCTTCAAATAGCACTTGTTCATTGGCGGAAATAGCAGGTTGATTATACCAGCTTGTCAATTTGGTCTCTAGGGGGATCTGAAACGATTCTTTCTGGCAAAAAACTTGTAAAAGTTTCAGGTAGCTGAAAATATTCAATGAGACTGTTTGAAAACAGGAAAATACATCGAAAAATTGTTGCAATCATCTTAGGTTATTGTCTTCTGCTCATGATAGTACCCATTTTGTTCCAAAAGCAATATCCTTCATAGAGTACACTTGTGAAAAAGAGCTAGACATTTTCTAAGATTTCTAAGCAATTAGAGGATATAGAGCAAAACTCTAGTAGACATTTTGTAGCATTTTCAAGAAGCTACGGCCTGATATTAAAAACGGTATCTTCCGCCAATGAATACTTACTTTTTAAATATAATTTTTCAATTTTAACATGGGATTTTCGAGTTCCATTAGTTCGCTTAATCACGGCCTTAATGCCGATTAAAGCCATGCTAAAGTTGTTTTTTTATCTCTTTGATAAAAGATTTTCCTATTCAGCAAGTAAACAGCTATTTGTATTTTATTTCAACAATATGTTGTTGAAAAGAGATTTTCATATTCAACGAGTAAACAGCTATTTATATTTTATTTCAACAATATGTTGTTGTTCAGTTGTTACCGAAGAACTTTTAACAGCTAGTTTTTCTATTTGGTTTAGTTATAACACTTTTAAGAACAACAATTCCAGAAATGTTTTAATTGGTTTTCAAATATTGATTTTATTTCAGGTTGTAAGAGGAAACTCGATCATCATGCTGGACTGTCTTGAGCGGCTCTGATTTTTCGAATGATTTTATACTTTTTCAAGTAAAACGTATATAGCCTGTAATTCTTTTCTTTGCCCTCTTTGATACTATAACTAAAACAAGGATCTTTTTAGAAAAGTACCATATTTATTTCTTGTATTACAAAATTCCTACTTTGCTGGTAACGAAGTAGACATATATAAGAATGTTGATATAAGACATACATTCTCTAAGTTGCGTTATAATTTTGACAATGTAAAGATTTTATAGCTAAATGACTCCTATTTTTAGTTTTGTTTCTGTCTAATATAGCTAGTAATGTCTATATAAAGCTTTTCTCCTTAAAAACAAAGACGATGTACTAAATAATATTTCCAAAATCAAAATTAAAAGTTGGGACCCATTTGATGCTGATTAGGGTTGCAAAGCAACCCTAATCATGACAATGTAATTTTTTTTTTTTTAGTTTAGATTACATTTAGACTGTTTTTTAAGCGTTTTCTAGAGCTTTCTCTTACCTAATACTTATCCTAGTAGTAATGAAGATTATAATGCTGTACAGTAATCCTAATGCTAGTTTCAGGTAAATACTAACCAATAATAACAAGGCTGTGTTGAATTATTAAGAATATATAACTAATGTAAATATCTAATCATGACAATGTAATTTTTTTTTTACTTTAGATTACATTTAGACTGGCTTTTTCTAAGCGTTTTCTAGAGCTTTCTCTTACCTAATACTTATAGTAGTAGTAATGAAGATTATAATGCTGTACAGTAATCCTAATGCTAGTTTCAGGTAAATACTAACCAATAATAACGAGGCTGTGTTGAATTATTAAGAATATATAACTATGTAAATGTATAAACATGAAATATATAAAACTATTATATATATATATATATATATATATATATATATATATATATATATATATATAAACTATATATATCCATTACATATATCCATATATAGGGCTAATATATAAACGCCTGGTAAGAAATATAACTTCAGCTGATTTTGAAGAAAAATAAACAACTCCATCTACTTTCTCATAGTTTTCTCCATATTAAATATCAACAATTCAGATATGAAAGAATAAACTCAAAGATGGGGAACTATGTAATATTTAAGTGTAAAAGTACACACGAAACAAAAGTTCCACTAATGGAATAAGTGCTCTAACTAAAAAGTTAGCCACGACATGGCTAAACTATGGTCGCACATGTCGATTGAAAGGCAAAGATTTGTGAATGTCACAAATCAATTTGTCTCCTCTACTTTAACGTAATACTTGTAACGTCAAGCGAAAAAGTGAATTGAAAAGGTATTGTTTTAAGAAGCTTGTATTAACGCTATTTTATTCCCCACTATTGCCTACTAGTACTGTCTTTCTATCTTTTGCCAGGTTTGTCTTACAGATGGGAAACTGCTATCCCATGCTTCCATCTTTCTTAATTTCAAAAATTATGCCATAAGTCTTAATTTTGATCGATAATACCTTAATACCTTAAATTGAGCATTTTTTTCCCAAGACCACACTGCCTTTGCATGACGAACAAATAAACATTCAAATGGGGAAAAGTCAATTTTATTAGACAGCGAAAACAGATACAAAAGTCTGGATATTTTGACCACATATACAACAATCCTCATCAGCAGCAATATTAAAGCACTCAAATTCACAATTCATGACATGACTTTGGATGAACCCAGTTAGAAAGACCAAAGTCTTTCAAACAGTTCGTGGTAACGAATTGTAAGTAAAGAGCGACCGGGCTCAATAGTAACCAAAATTCTAAAAAACAGAGCTTTGATACCAATAGATGCATCAAAAGAGTCAGATTTTAATGTTGATTTTAAATAAATAAGTTTTGTCAGGTTTAGTCTTATCCATCAAAAGTTACGAGACTGAGAAAATTTGCCTTATTTTCGAAAAAAGGGAAAACACCCCCTAAAAGTAATAAAATCTTAATAAAAATCACACCATTACATTCAGCGTATCAAAGAACCCTACTGTATAGGTTTGAAGCTCCTACATGCATAAATGTGGAATTTTTTATTTTTTGCGAGAAGAAAGATCACGGATGTGTGTTTTTGTTCTTGTTTTTCTCTACGGGTGATCGTGTCGACCCAGTGGTCCTAGAATGTCGCGAGAGGGCTGATTCTAACAGAAATTAAAAGTTCTAGTGCCCTTTTTATGTGACCAAAAATTGGATGGCAACTAGGCCCCCCCCACGCTCATCTTTCCCTGAAGTCACCGAATCAAAATTTTGACATAGCCATTTTGCTTAGCATAGTAAAAAATATAATAACTATGTCTTTGAGGACGACTTGATCCCCCACAGTCCCCGGGGGAAGGGCTGCAAGTTATGAACTTTGCCGATTGTTTACATATAGTATTGATTATTGAGAACTATACAGACGTTTTTAGGGGGGATTTTTCTGGTGGTGGTTGGTAGGGGGAGTCGGAAATACGTGGGAGGATCTTTCCATTGAGGAATTTATCATAGAGAAGGAGCATTTCCATGAAGGGGTTGCTGGATTTTCCAGTGTTATTAAAAAAGCAATGAGAAATTAAATGAAAAAAAACTAAGTTTTTTTTTCAATTCGAAGTATGGTGTAACATTAAAACTTAAAACGAACAGAAATTCTTACGTGTATTAGGGGGTTCGTCCCCTCCTCAATACCTCGCTCTTTACGTTAAAGCATTCTTAGTAATTTCAAACGAGCGATTTATTTTAATTAAACCGCTTTGTGATTCAGGGGTCATTCTTAAAGAAATGGAGCAAATTCGAAGTTTTGTGTAAAAAGTAATGTATTGACGAGGGGGTGTACCCCCCTCATATACGTAATAAAAATGTATGAATATGGAAATTTGTTACGGAAGTTAATTCATAAGGTACGTATATCAATTACTAATAAAAACGTTCGTAAATATAATTAAACGTTTTAGTGGCCTTTTTAAGTAACAAAAACTAGAGGGCAACTAGCCCCCCCCCTTCCACCCCTTTTTTCTCGCAATTGTCTAACAAAACTTTGAGAAAGTCATTTTGCCAAAATCAAAACCTGCATCAATTCAAAAACGTTCCGAAATCCCCGACTTAATAGTAACCAAAACTAAAAAAAACGGAATTTTGATATTAATAGCTACATCAAAATAATTGCATTCAAATGCAGATTTTAAATATACAAGTTTCATCAATTTAGTCATACCCATCAAAAGTTACGAGCCTGAGAACATTTGCCTTATTTTAGAATACAGCACCCCCTAAAAGTCATAGAATCTTAACGAAAATCACACCATGAGATTCAGCGCATCAGAGAACCCTACTGCAGAAGTTCCAAGCTCCTATCTACAAAAATGTGGAATTTTGTATTTTTTGCCAGAAGGCAGATCACGGATGCGTGTTTATTTGTTTTTTTTGTTTGTTCTTTTCCCAGGGGTGATCGTATCGAACCAGTGGTCCTAGAATGTTGCGAGAGGACTCATTCTAACGGAAATGAAAAGTTCTATTGCGCTTTTTAAGTGACTGAAAAAATTGGAGGGCACCGAGGCCTCCTCCCACGCTAACTATTTTCCCAAAGTCACTGGATCAAAATTCTGAGATGGCCGTTTTATTCAGCATAGTCGAACAACCTTATAAATATGTCTTTGGGGATGGCTTACTTCCCCACAGTCCCCTTGGGAGGGGCTACAAGTTACAAACTTTGACCAGTGCTTACATATAGTAATGGTTATTGGTAAGTGTACAGACGTTTTCAGGGAGATTTTTTGGTTGGGGGAAGGGGTTGAGAAGAGAGGGATATGTTGGGGGAACTTTCTATGGAGGAATTTGTCGAGGGGAAAGAAAATTTCCATGAACGGGGCGCAGGATTTTCTAGCATTATTAAAAAAAAGAAAAGAAAAAATAAATATGAAAATTTTTTTCAACTGAAAGTAAGGAGCAGCATCAGAATTTAAAACAAACAGAAATTATTACGCATATGAGAGGTTCACCTCCTCCTAATACCTTCTAAATAAATTTAGTAATTTCAACTATTTATTCTACGGCCTTTTTAATTCAGGGATCATTCTTAAGGAATTGGTACAAAAATTTAAGCTTTAGTGTAAAGAGGGAGGTACTGACGAGGGGTGAGCCCCCTCAAATACGGGATAAAAACATACGGATACAGAAGTTTGTTACGTAATCTAACTCGTAAGCTACGTAAAAACTAATACTAATACTAATAAAAACGTAACATTAATAAAAACGTTCGTAAAAAACTAAAAGTTTTAGTTGCCTTTTTAAGTAACCAAAACATTGGAGGATAACTAGGCCTCCTCCTCCGCTCCTTTCTTCTCAAAATCAATCGATCAATACTATGAGAAAACCATTTGGCCCAAAAAATAAATATGCAAATTTCGTTTGAATTAGTCATCTGCGGAGAGCCAAAATCAAAACATACATCAATTCAATAACGTTCAGAAATTAAACAAAACAACAAGTTTTTTTTAACTAAAAGTAAGGAGTGACATTAAAACGAACAGAAATTACCTCGTATATGAAAGGGGCTGCTCCCTCCTCAACGCCCCGCTCTTTACATTAAAGGTTTTTACTGTTTTAAAAAGTAGAGTTGAGAGAAAGATTCAAACTATAGCATAAAGAGTGGGGCGTTGAGGAGGGAGCAGACTCTTTCATATACGAAGTAATTTCTATTCGTTTTAAGTTTTAATGTTGCTCCTTACTTTCAGTTAAAAAAAACTTTTTATTGTTCAATTAATAAAATTTTTTTTAACTGAAAGTAAGGAGCGACATTAACACTTAAAACAAACAGAAACTTTTCTGTATATGAAAGGGGCTATCCCCCCTCAACCCCTTGCTCTTTACGCTAAAGTTTGACTCTTTGTCACAGTTCTACTTTTTAAAACAATAAAAAAGTTTAGCGTAATGTCGCTCCTTACTTTCAGTTAAAGAAAACTTTTTTTTTACAAGTTAAGGCAAAACCACCCAATCGATCCTGAATAGATTGGCCACAAAAACTAAAAAGGTTACAGTAGAATAGATAGGGTAATCTTTTATCGTATCGAGCGGCCTTAATAAAACATTAATTATGTCAAACAGTCTCATATGTCGAAGTTGCGTTTAAAATATACATTTTGAAACTATAGCATTTGCAGTAGAGAAATATGCTAATTTAGAAAATAAACGAATACTAAAAGCAGCAATTCAGGCTTTGAAAATAAGACCGTACCGCTTGGGTTTTTAAAAAGTGTGTACCCGAAGAAACTCTCATAATGATAATTACGGCGAAACCATCACAACGTACCGATGCGTTCAGTTTTTGAATCGCTTTTATTTAACTTCGTGTATTTAGAGGATTACATTTTTCAAGATAAATTGTTTACCGAAATAGCTACAGTTATAGCTGTTTGACAAGGTAGGCCTGGTCCCGGGATGAATATGAAAGAGCAAGATTTGTTGTGAATCTTTAGTTCCTCGTTAGGATGAAAAATGGAAAGCTAAATTTTCTGTACTATAGATGCCAGAAACTTTCTATTAAAGTATTTGAATATTTTCATTTGTAGTCTGCATTAAAAATTATAATTTTCCCTAATTTGCTAATCATACCATTCATATTCTCAAATAAAAGTGAACTTTATTTTTTCCCTAATCAGACGCATGTGTAAGGGTGATAGTAGTTTTTGATGAATTTTTGGATGGTCATAGTTTGATTTATTTTCCTTGTTAAAAGTCCATGTGGATTTATTTTATACTCCTATCCCTCCAAAATAATTTTTTTTTCGTATCTGCTTGGCTCATTTTATCGGCTTAAGTTCGTAGAGAATCTTTGGATACCTAAATTTATCCGTCACCCACTTTGTTTGAGAGAGAGAGAGAGAGAGAAAGAGAGAGACAGACAGACAGATAGAGAGAGAGAGAGAGCACGAAGGGTGTCGACAAAAATTGTTTTATGGAGAGACAATCTTTTCTCTTTCATCCAGGAAGGACAGCTAAAAAGTAAACTTTTTTTTTTGAAATATGGCATATTTATGATTTTTATAAAAATTTAACTATGTTGATAGCAAAGTAAAGGGAAAGGTAATGAAACGGCGCTAGACTTCATAGTCCTAATCAGTGGCGCTGATCTCTGTGCCATGGCCCTATACCCAGGAAGTAAAATGGGTTTGGGGTCCATCCATACTATGCTCTTGCACACCCTTCCTGTTTACCTTTTCCAGATTTCTCAGACCCATACAAAAATGTTCATATGCGGTCAATAGCCTACTAATTTCACAACTATTTTGAGGATGTAAGGATTTCGTAACTATAGAATTCCTGGTTTTAGAATTTCATAAAATTTCACAATTTTCTCGCTTAGCATGTAGTTTCCATGTGTGGCTTTTCAATTGAGAAAGTAGGGCAGTTAAGTAATCAACATTTTGAAGGTGGAAGATCAAAAGTTCAGGTATCCCTTTTGTACTTAAGAGGAATTGAAAGCCTTTGAAAAATGTCATTTTTATTCTCTTGCTTATTTTAGCTTTCGCATTGGCTTCATTTTTCTAAACGGTTTCAAAACGGCTTTTTGCTACCCGACGTTAGAAAACTAACAACAATGGTGATTTTAAAGCCTGTTGGATTATTTTAATGCTAGTAACAAAAAATAAATCTTCATCAATCATATTGATGTAATTAATTTCTAACTGTGTAGTAATCTCCCAGGTCATCTGTACTATGTATCACCCTGGCGAAAAATTTTGTTGTTCCGAGTGTTGAAAAATACGAACCCCATACTTCAGGTTAAAAATTTTTTGCTGGGACAACAACTTTAACACGAGGATATTTCATGCATGAAATCCTCGATCCATCTATCAAGGTGATTGATTTAGAACGGATAGTTTCAAGACGATCCCGTACCAATATTAAATAAAAAAACTAGTTTTTTAAACTGAAAGTAAGGAGCGATATTAAAACTTAAAACGGACAGAAATTACTCCGTATATGAAATGGGTTCTCCCCTCCGCAATCCCTCGCACTTTACGCTAAAGTTTTGAATTGTTTTAAAAAGTAGAATTGTGGCAAAGAATCAAACTTTAGCGTAAAGAGCAAGGGATTGCGGAGTGGACAACCCATTTCATATACAGAGTAATTTCTGTCCGTTTTAAGTTTTAATATCGCTCCTTACTTTCAGTTTAAAAAACTAGTTTTTTTATTTAATTTCTGAACGTTTTTGAATTAATGCATTTTTGATTTTTGCTCTCCGCACATTAATTAGTAAAATGAAATTTGCATATTAATTTTTTTTGGCTAAACGGCTTTCTCTTAGTTTTGATCAGACGATTTTGAGAAATAAGGGGTGGGGAAGGAGGCCTAGCTGCCCTCCAATTTTTCGGTTACTTAAAAAGGCAACTAGAACTTCTAATTTTTAACGAAAGTTTTTATTGGTAAAAAATATACGTAACTTAAGAATTAACTTACGTAACAAACTTTTATGTCTTATATTTTTTATTACGTATATGAGGGGGTTTGTCCCCTCGTTAATACCTCGCCTTTTACACTAAATCTTAAGTTTTGTCCCAATTCTTTAAGAATGACCCCTGAATCAGAAAGGCCGTGGAATAAATAGTTGAAATTACTAAAAACACTTAGCATAAAGAAGAAGGTATTTATCTCCTCCTAGATACCTCGCTCTTTATGCTAAATTATTTTTAGAACCCTTCATATTCGTAATAATCTCTGTTAGTTTTAAGTTTTAATGCTACTCTTTACTTTCAGTTGAAAAACTTTTTCGTGTTTATATTTTCATTGTTTTTTTTTTATAGTAATGCTAGAAAATCCCGCGCCCTTTTGATTGAATTTCTCTTCCCCCATGACATGTTCCTCCAAGAGAAGATCCTCCCACATAGCCTCCTCCCCTCAACCCCACCCCAAACCAAAAAAAATCCCCCTGAAAACGTCTGTACACTTCCCAATAACCATTACTGTATGTAAACACTGGACAAAGTTTGTAACTTGCAGCCCCTCCCCCAGGGACTGTGGGGGAGTGAGTCATTCCAAAGACATAGTTAATATGGTTTTCGACTATGCGGAATAAAACGGCTATCTCAAAATTTGGATCCTTTGACTTTGGGAAAAAATGAGTGAGGGAGGGGGCCTAGGTGCCATCCAATTTTTTTGGTCACTTAAAAAGGGCACTAGAACTTTTCATTTCCGTTATAATGAGCCCTCTTGCGAGATTCTAGGACCACTTGGTCGATACGATGACCCCTGGGAAAAAAAATTCTATGACTTTTAGAGGGTGTTTCCCCCTATTTTCCAAAATAAGGCAAATTTTCTCAGGCTCGTAACTTTTGATGACAAAGATTAAATTTGATGAAACTTATATATCTAGAATCAGCATGAAAATTCGATTCTTTTGATGTATCTTTTAGCATCAAAATTCCGTTTTTTAGAGTTTCGTTTACTATTGAGCCGGGTCGCTCCTTACTACAGTTCGTTACCACGAACTGTTTGATCAACGACTTACCACTTGCTCAATTGTTTCTGTGGATGAAATGCCCGACAAGAAAGTACCACGAATAAGAATGGGGTACAACCTTCAACCCTCTAAAAGCTACTAAAGGCTAGTGTGTCGTTTGTGATTTGCTTGAAATAAAATGTATTTTGGTACTTGTTGGTTAAACGAAACACACCCAAGAAGTGAAGTTAGGTTAATCCTAATGAAATATAAAAAAAAAAGTCTGATGATGAAATAATACTTTAGAAGCAAAATTATGGAAACCTAATATAACTCCTAGCCGCCTTTATATATTAAATATTAATTTAAAGTATAGCTACATAGTAGTTTTTCTCACTCAAAATAAGTAAATCATAACAAATTCCTGACAGGCGAACCGGTTATTGTCAGATATTACCCTGCGTAGTCCTTGAATGTTTTTCGTTTAACTGACAAATGCCTATATTTTTAACAGTTTGAACCGGTTATTGTCAGTTGAACCAGTTTTGTTGGATATTACACTGCGTAGTTCTTGAATGTGTTTCGTTTAACCGATAAATGCCCGTATTTTTAACAGTTTGAACCGGTTATTGTCAGAACACATTCAAGAACACTGCGTAGTTCTTGAATGTGTTTCGTTTAACCGACAAATGCCTATATTTTTAACAGTTTGAACCGGTTATTGTCAGTTGAACCGGTTATTGTCGGATATTACGCTGTGTAGTTCTTGAATGTGTTTCGTTTAACCGACAAGTACCTATATTTTCAACAGTTTTTCCCTAGAAATATTAGCACTGAAAATTCTATATTACTCCACATTTAAGATCTTTGTTTGGAAATCAATATATTTGAAACAATCAATAATTTTTTCAATTCATTCATTTCAGATGTGTTCGAACTCAATTGACAATCATTTTTTAAGTCGAAAAATCAAAAGATTGCTTCGGTAAACTAGGAAAACGCTTCAAACATTATCAATTGACGACTCGAAAGTTTCAAATGTGCCAATTTTCTGTGCTTTCAAATGGAATGGTATCAAAAGGATAAATAGTCATGAATAAAGCTTCCCTTTGAAGTAGTAAAACTAAACTGAAACGAATGTGTTGAGTACTTCTCTATCTGTATTTAACGTAATAAACAAAAAAATAAACCATTACAAATATAAGTCACTACCCTTGGGAAAAAAATTTCGCTTTTGCTAAAGCGTAGGGATACCTATATAAACATTTCTAGAAACATCCTAAACTATTAAATTAATTGAAAAAAAATCACCTTCTCTAAACACCCCCAGGGCAACAGCCACCGTACAAATACAGCTCGAGCCACGAGATTTTTCTTTACTGTTAATTTTAATGGAAGTTTGACTGGTTTATGAAAATTTTATCGAACAGTTCGTGTTAACGAACTGCAAGTAAGGACCGACGCGGCTCAATAGTAGCCGAAACTCTTAAAAACAGAATTTTGATAACAGTAGGTATATAAAAATAATCACATTTTTATGCTAATTTCAAATATATAAGTTTCATTAAGTTTGGTTTTACCCATTAAAGTTTACGAGCCTGAGAAAATTTGCCTTATTTTCGATAAAAGAGGGAAACACCCCTAACAGTTTTAAAATCTTAAAGAAAATCACACCATCAGATTCAGCGTATCAGACAACCCTTCTGTACAGGTATCAATCTTTCATCTGCAAAAATGTGGAATTTTTTATTTTTCGCCTGTAGAAAGATCACGGATGTGTGTTTATTTGTTTATTGTTTCTTTTTGTTTTGTTTTCAGGGAACTCGTATTGACCTAGTGATCCTTGAATATTGTGAGAGAGCTCATTCTAGCGGAAATTAAAAATTCTAGTGCCTTTTTATGTGGCCAAAAAGAATGAAGGACAACTAGGCCTCTTCCCCCCACCTTTTTTCCCAACATCATCCGATTAAAATTTCGAGATAGCTATTTTGTTCATCATAGTTGAAAGGCCCGATTACTATGTCTTAGGATATAAAATGAGCCCCCCCCCATAGCTCCAGGGGAAAGGTCCTTAAGTTAATAGTTTCTGTTCGTTTTACGTTTTAATGTTGTTTCTTACTTTCAGGTGAAATAACGTGTTTTATAATTAATGGCAAATAAAACAGACTGTTCGCGGTATATATCGTTTTCAGTAAACGCAAACTTTATTCTTGGATAAGTGGGACAGTGTTTTCTTTCCAGGGATTTCCCTGACTAAAATGGGAATTTTTTATGTCTTTTAGGGGCAAATTTTTTTCATTTAGGAATTTTTAGGAACTTTTACAAGCCTTCTGGATTTATCAAGGAATTTTTCAGGTTTTAGTCCTAGAAAATTCTCTTCTGACACGAAAAAAGAAAATAGGACTGAAGTAGTTTTCTGTCCCATATTTCCGTAAATCGGATAGTTTGGACGCGCAGTAAAAGGAATTCTGGATCTTTTGCCAACTTGATTCGGTAGCGCATTTTGTTTGAATGCTTATCTAAGCTGGATAGAGCCTTCTGGGAGACGACGACAACAACATGTAAATTGACCTAGAAGCAAAGAGAAGAGGGATAAAAAATTCTTTTAACCAGGGGCGGGTCCTGGGGGCCGGGGGTCTTAGGTCCCCCAACATTTTTCTGGTGCCCTCATTCGTATTCCGTTCTTTTTCTTTTTTACTCTTTTTTTAAGTATGCTTGTCAATTTGATCAATTATTCGCAGGTGATTTACCCAATTAATAACAAAAAGCAAAGCTTTCCACTGAATGTAAAGAGCAAAGTTGAAACTTAAAACGAACAAACATTATTTATCTTTAAAACTTTATCTTTAAAACTTTCAGCTACAAGCCTTGTAGCTGAAAGTTCAAAATGAATAAAAATATAAAATCTGGACACGAGTATAGAATGGATAAGAGACGAAGACTGATGGCTGAATGTGCAAGGGGATTGAAGGATATTTCTGGATGTTTTGGTAAAATACCCGGAAATCGAAAGGTAAGTTTTGACTAATAATAAACCGCCTCCACCCTAAAAAAATCCTTAATTTTAGTTTTGTGACTAATTAAATAGCGAATTGTCCAATAGGCCTTTCGTATGAATAAATCTATCTATCTATTTATTTTAACTATATAGCTAATTTGGTTGAAATTATATGAATGAAAGAACTAAAAGCAATTTAGGCCAGGAACAGATACATGAAGTCGGAGGGGGCGACCCTCCTCCTAAGACACTTCTGGTACACTTATTCCGTTCTTTTTTCCTTTTTTTACATCTTTTTTAAAATAAACATTTTATAATTTGGTGCCCACCTCGAGTCAAATTGGCATCCTTGGTTCAGCGGCCCCCTTACCCAAGATTTTGCTCTTGATCTGTTAGAGATTCAGACATGAAACTGCTCGCACTATGCGTTTACGAATCATTTCGTCATAAAATTATTAGATAAACCTTGTTTTCATGAGAAACTAATCATATAATTAAACTTGACAGATTTGTTTTAGTCTCTTTCTTGTGAGCCTGTCGATTTAGGGTAGGGTGTCTTGGCTTCAATGATAGAGAAATGACAAGACAACTTACAATATTAATATATGTTAAGGAGTAATTTTTTTTTAACTGCCACTGTCCACTCCCCGCTCAAAAAAGTTCTTAATTTTAGTTTTGTGACTAATTAAATAGCAAATGGCCCAATAGGGCTTCCGTGTGATAAATCTTTCTATCTATTTATTTTAACTCTCTTAGATTAGTAAGGCGATTTAGGCGATCTAGAAAAGTAGAGATGGGACGGTATGATATAGACTAGTACGGAAAGGATGATTTAGTTTAGTAGAGGGAGATCTATCACTTTGATTTGTATGTGTGGGAGAAGAGGGAAGGTTGAGATAGAGAATAAGAGTGACATAGTGTAAAAAAAAACATTAGTGAAAGAGCACACCCACATACACACACGAACACATACAGAAACACACGCACAAATACAAACTCACACACACAAAACACACAAAAAAAGAAGAAAAAATTAGAGATATACATATACATACTCATACCTACACTCTTTTCTGCTTTACTACTACTACTACTACAAAAAAGAATCCTACTTTAGTAATTGAGACAGATAAGTACTTGAATGAGGCCTTAACCTTACTCACTCATCGAATTACATAGGACAAACAGTTTTTTGAAATTAATATTTTGGAATATCACTTAGCTTCATATTACCATAGAAAAAAATAGCTAGGTGTTGGGAATTGGTTTTATTGTTAAGAGTGCGGGGGTGGCGGGGTGGGAGTGTCACTGGAGAACCTTCATGTTGGCGCCCCTGTAATTACTCATTTAACTCCAGTATTCATTAGAATTTATTTTCTTAGAAATTTTATGAATTTTTAAATCTATGTATTTTTTAAGGAAATTTGAAAGGAATGAGACAATAATTTTTTTTGGCTACAAATCATACAATTTAAGGCTGCTAAAGGCTAGCATTAAGGGTTAGTAAGGGCTAATACCCCTTACTCTCAAGCCCCCACCCTTATGAGACACGGATTTTTTTGTAGTTTATAATTCAAACAAGGAGTAAGAAATACTTTCAGGGATGGGTAAATTGATCTTCCGTATATTTTATGTTTCAGATAAGGAAAGGGAAGATGTACAAACTCAAGATATTAAATTAATATCATTTCATCAATATTCTCCTGCTAAAAACAAAACTTCAAATGGCTACTACATTGCCAGCTGCAAGATGGATGGAACATGAAATCAAATGCATTGACGAGCATTCTACTGGCGTATGATTATAAGAGAAAGGTATAATCTAGTAGAAAATGAACTATTTTACATTAAAATATTAATAATTTGTGATAATATACATGACATTATTTCAATATAAAATATCTATTCACACTAATATATTATATTTTTCTCTATCATTATTAACCGTGCATGGTTCTCGAAGAAATTAGGCACTTTAAATATTTTTGTGTGTGAAACCCTGTCATGGTATGGGTAAGGTTTATGATAAACATTATAATATAAACACTGTCCATTAAAAAAAAAAAAAAAAAACAAAAAAAAAAAAAAAAAAAAAAAAAACAGCTTGACAGTGGTAGACACGACCTGTTGCATATTTTGGTTCTGGTTCCGATTAAAGAATCCTCGAAAAAAGGAGCCCTTGACACAAGTAAAAACCAAATATTCCTTTGCTTGTCGTGGAACGTCTACAAAACATTTTCTAGCTGCCAAAACAACAAGGCAGGACCCCCACATTTCAAGTGCTGCTCAGATATTCCGCAGTAACCAAGCGTGCGGTTGGTTTTCAGTCTCTTTATAGAAAATGTTGGAATCTTGTAGCAGATCAAGGGGCTGCTTTACAATTCTCTACCTCTTGTAAAAACAGTTGTATTCCCAATATTAGAAATTATAGGTTTCCCCATTAATTGACTTTTTTTTATCCAACTCTAAAGAAAAAAATAAATAAAAATCAGTCTGTTCTACTCGCTCAGAAAGTCTCAATGAAGCTATTATAAATTATGCATTTTACTGCTATAGGAAAATATTATTGGCTTTCAAAGAGGTTTCTTTGTCATTTTACATCAGCACCAACCAGATTCACACAAACGAACTGGTTGACGAAAGCGTTATCTACACACAACCCTTACCCTTATGCTCGAACCATATTGGCGCCCTTCGTCCAGTGGCCCTCCGCAAGATTTTCTCTAAATCTGCCCCTACCTGTAACACTGCTAATCATTTGAAGAAAACCTGGTAAAGGCGCAGATTAGGAACCCATGCAGTCAAACATGCAAAGGTATTGCTTTATTAAACCAAGACTTAAAGAAGGACTATGTGAAGTCAACAAATGCGTTTCAACTTAATTGAATGACTCAAGTGGTATTTTCCCCTCGAAAGTATTTATTTGCGCCCGAATGGCAGGACTCTTTCTTGGCACTAATATCAGATCCTGGCGTGCCCCATGATGCAGTTGAAAAGATCCTCATAGCTCACAAGCTTTTTAGATAGAAGCTGTGCATCAGATCCAAATTTGAATCGATGAAACATTTACAAATATGGTGAAATGGTCGACTCTGTATCAGCTCAGTGTGGCCAGAATCTCTGGCCACACTAATGAATCGATGAAACACTAATGAATCGATGTAAATGAATCGATGAAACATTTAAAAATATGCTGAAATGGTCGACCCTGTATCAGCTCAGTGTGGCCAGAATCTCTCCAACCCTTTCGTTAGAAGTATGGGAAAGTATCATGGGATAGAAACAAAATCAAACAGAATTGTAGAAAGCAAAGTCTTATCAATGTTGAATGTATGGAATATGTTGAAAATGCGGCTACTTACTGGCGTTTCGTTGTTTCGAAGGAAAACTTTCAAAACCGAGGTATACGCAAATCTAAAATTTGCAGTAACATTTGTACTTTCTCTTCTTTTGCAGTAAAATTTGAAGAAGTGTTTAGAAAGGAAGTGTACTTTCTCTTCCTTTCTAAAACACTGTCGCCGAAAGATTTTTAGTTCAGTAAAAATCATGAAGATGGACATACGGTACAAGCTTAAACTGGAAACATTACGTGGAATTCTGAAAACAAAATATAGTATTAGTGTGTCCAAGAAAGTTCCTGATGCATTCGTGGAGACGAGCAGCTACTATTGCACATGAAGATAGTTAAGGCTTCAGCTACCATTAGAAAAAAAGGATGAAGGTGCTAAATCTGATTCTGACTAAAAAATAAATTTTTCTTTATTTTTTTTTTATCAGTATAACTGGATTCTTAGAAAACTGATCGATTGATCAAATTGGTGTGTTAACCAGTGTGGCCATATAATCCAAATTACTAAAAATAGCAGTATAAAATAAATGTTTATTTATTTTGACCATCGTATCCATTGACGTGCTGACACAACTGATTAATCACTCTGATTGGTAATACGTAGCAGAGAGCAAAATTGTAATCTATTTCTCTTATTCGTCTTCTTACAGCTAATACGCCTTATTGCACCTCACTACATGAATACGAACAACGCTTAGGTATTATTTTATATTTACCTTTTCTTAATGCCACGGAGGAGCCGATGCTTTCCAATGGAGAAAAGAAAAATACTTGGGATTTTTCCAAAGGGCAAAACCAGGGAAGTGTAGGGTCCTGCTACCTTCTCTTCGCTATTTAAAGAGTAAAAAAAGCTCGGCAGGTACCCCTACGGCCCTTGCGACAGAACCCTCCTCTTCTTTTGTTTGTCAACCCTTCATCTCGCCATTTTATTGAAATCTTGTATATAATTTTGAGACTTTGGAAAAACTCAGTGGTCCTGTGGAAGATCCACCTCTCTTCCTCATCTGGGAAGTCTGGTTCTAGCAACAGCTTGATGTTTTCCTAATTGCATGGGTCAAACAGTATAAGACCAATTCAAATAAAAACAGAGGTATTGCAAAGACAGTGATAGAGAAGGCAAACATACTGACAAGGAAAAAAATCTTATGGTCCAGAACCTGAAATCTGGCACCGGAACCTTTCAACCAAAACCGAACTTAACTAGTCGATACAACCCACAGCAATGTTTTAAAAGTCAAAAGAAGATATTTTGGTATAATTAAAGGTCCTGAGTTGCAAAATAAGTCGTCTTCAACAAATTCTATTACAAGTTAACAAGGCGTCACTACTGATTTGGAAAAAAGTGAGAAAATGGGGAAACCTATAGGGGTTTTGCTATTGAAAACGGGGATTTTAAGGTATTTGCCACTAGTTTTTTAGGGATTTAAAAAAATATGAAGCGGAAGTGCTGTATCAGAAGGAACACGGCTTAAATCTTTACATCCAATCATACAAGTTGAGCAGGCCAACCTTACTGCAGGAACACTTTAAGATAGCAGTACGGAAGGGGGGTATTTGTCCACTTAGGTTCTCTACTCATACAGATTGAAAATCTTTCGCTTGATTTTCATCTAAAGAAGATGCAACATGCCCACCTTTCTGCTAGAAAATTTTAGCAGCATTTTTATTGGGGGGGGGGGCTACCCCTTGCAAAGGTGGATCCAGAGCAAAATCTTGGGGGAGGGAGGCCAGTGTGCCAAGGGCGCCCACATTGACAAGTTTATATAAAAATATTAAAAAAGCGAAAAAAAAAAACAAATGAGGGAGCCTGAAAATCTTGAGGGTGTGTAGCTCCTTCTATCCCCCTGGACCCTCCCAGACCCATTTCATTTATTTAATCAGACATTTTGACAACCTTAAGCTGATATTCGTTGGAACAAAGTGTTATTGGCTTAATGCTCACTGCTTCACGACAGATTTCTTGATATAGATTTCTGCTATAAAAGTTGGTATTGAAGGAGGACAAGGGATTTTTTTCTTATTCCAAGTCAAGACTTTGCACATTTTTGAACCAAGCCTGATTTTTGTCTTGGAAGTCTGTTTTTTTGCAAACCAAGTCTGATTTTTGCAACAAGTCTTGTTTTTGTCTTGCAAATGTTTTTTTTTTTTTTGCAAAACAAGTTTGGTTATCAACTGAGTTGGTCAGTAGCTCCTGCAATGCTCATTTTTGTTGTGATTTGGGACTTAATGTTTTGCACCGCGTCACCGACGTAACGGTGATGTAACGAAATGTAAGTAAGGAGCTACGTCGCTCATTAGTAACCAAAACTCTAAAAATCGAATTTTTTTTATACCAGTTGATATATCAAAAGAATTGGCTTATTATGCTGGTTTGAAATATATGAGTTTCATTATGTTTAGTGTTATCAATCGAAATATATACATGACTGACAAAATTTGCCAGATTTTCGAAAAAGAAAGAGGTTCCAAGCTCCTATATGCAAAAATATGAAATTTATATTTATTGCAAGAAGAAAAGTTATGGATGCGTGTTTATTATTTTTTTTTTTAAGGCTGATCGTATCAACCCAGCAGTCCTAGAATCAGGAGATGGCTCATTCGAACGGAAATTAAGAGTTCTAGTGCTCTTTAGTGACTAAAAGTATTGAAAAGTAGCTAGGTCCCCTCCCACGCCCATTTCTTCAAAACTATCTGATCAAAATTTTGAGATATTCGTTTGTTCATCATAGTTGACAAGCCCAATAACCATGTCTTTGGAGACAACATGACCCCCCCCCAAATATACCACAAAAATGTGCTATACTTCTAACGGGTCCACGCCACCTTTACTCTTTTTACTGTTTGGTATCCATTGTAAAATAATGCCCCAAAATACCCCAAAATAATATTTCAGGCTCCTTAGTAACTGGTCTCTAGAATTTGAACCCCTACTTGACCCCTCCCCCCATTTGAAATGGTGAAATTACACCCATGGAGGATAAGCTGTGATTTTTTGATCAGATTTCGCCGTTAACCCAAGGTCATGCTAAATTTTAAAATGAAATATACAGCGAGAATTAGCCCTCGATTCATTTTCAAATGGTTCGTGGTAACGAACTATAAGTAAGGATCGACCCAGCTCAATAGTAACCGAAACTCTAAAAAACAGAATTTTATACCAATAGATAGATAAAAAAAAATGGATTTTTATGCTGATGTCAAATATATAAGTTTCATCAAGTTTAGTTTTACTAAATTTTGTTTAGACTTACATCAAGTATTAGTATTACCCATCAAAAGCTACGAGCCTGAGAAAATTTGCCTTATTTTTGAAAAAAAGAGGGAAACACCCCTTAAAAGTTACAGAATCTTAATGAAAATCACACCGTCAGATTCAGCGTATTGGAAGACCCTACTGTAGAGTTTTCAAGCTCCTACCTGCAAAAATCCGGAATTTTGTATTTTTTTGCCAGAAGAAAGATCAGGGATGCGAGTTTTTTTTCCCAAGGGTGATCGTATCGACCTAGTTGTCATAGAATATAGCCTGATTTTCCAGTATTATTTGAAAAATGATCAGAAATCAAATAAAAAACAAGTTTTTTCAACTGAAAGTAAGGAGCAACATTAAAACTTGAAACGAACAGAAATAATGACGTATATTAGAGGGTTCGCCCCCTAGTTAATACCTCGCTCTTTACGCTAGATTTTTTTAGTACTTTCAAGAGAGCTATTTATTCTAATTAAACAGCCTCTCTGATTAAGGAGTAATTCTTAAAGAATTGGAAGAAAATTCAAACTTTAGCGTAAAGAGCGAGGTATTGACGAGAGGGCGAATCCTCTCATAGACATAATAATTTCTGTTCATTTCAGTTTTTATGTTGCTCCTTTCTTTCCTGTTGAAAAAACTTGTTTTCTTTTTTAAATTAATTCCATCTATAGAGTAACCCGTGGCAATAGTTATATAGACTACAAAAGTGAAAATGAGAGGCAATATACGTCTAAAAATAAAAAAAAAACTTTATTATATGTCAAGGAGGTGCCTAATTTAAAAGAAAAAAATATGTACACTAGGTAGTGTGTGTCAAGCGCGTTGGAAGTGTGCAAGCGTCGTGGATACTGTGCCATACGTGGCGGAACTCTGTGGCACATGTGACGATCAAAGGCGTGGGTACTAACTTTCAAAAGTCGTCTACAACAGGTGGTGCATGCCAAATGTGGCGAAAGTGTGCCAAGCGTTGTGAAAACTGTGCCAAACGTAGTCAAGACTATGCCGTAAGTGGCGGAATTGTGTGGCACACGTGACGATGAAAGACGTGGGTACTAACTTTCAAAAGTCGTCTACAACAGGCGGTGCATGCCAAGTGTGGCGAAAGTGTGCCAAGCATTGTGAAAACTGTGCCAAACGTAGTCAAGACTATGCCGTAAGTGGCGGAATTGTGTGGCACACGTGACGATGAAAGACGTGGGTACTAACTTTCAGAAGTCGTGCACAAAAGGTGGTGCTTGCCAAGCGTGGCGAAAGTATGCCAGGCGTTGTGGAAACTTAGCCAATCGTAGTGGAGAGTATGCCGTACGTGGCGGAACTGCAAGGCACACGTGACGATCAAAGACGTGGGTACTAACTTTCAAAAGTCGTCTACAACAGGCGGTGCATACCAAGCATGGCGAAAGTGTGCCAAGCGTTGTGAAAACTGTGCCAAACGTAGTAGAGACTATGCCGTGCGTGGCGGAACTGTGTGACACACATGACGATCAAAGACATCGGTACTAACTTTCAGAAGTCGTGTACAACAGGTGGTGCATGCCAAGCGTTGCAGGGACTTTCCCGCGCATGGTGGAACAGTTCGGCATCCTTGACGCTCCAAAATGTAAGCCAGGTGATGGAAAGGGGGTGACCTCTTGGACATTTGAATTTTTTGTCAAAGGCACGTATTTTTTTTGTTTTTGTTTGCTTTCCTAAAGGTGATTGTTTTGAAATCCCATTAGGGTGACAGTCCCTGGAGTTTGGGGATGGGTTGTCTAAAAGGCAGTCCGGGTAGGCTATCGGGTAGGCCCTTTTTAAGCCTATTTTGGGCAATCCTTTGCCCCGGTAATCATTACCATGTACATTGGCGTATGATCAAAGTTTTTTCAACCCTTCCAACATTCAGCTCCCATTAAATTAACTCATGCGTACACCTGCGACAAACATCTTAAAATCCCTTGTTATATCCTTGCTTCTTTTCTACCTATCTAGCTCGTCTATTTGTGTTGTTGCATGTAAAAACAAACAATTTTAATTAAAGTAAAAAAAAAAAAAAAACAGTGTTATTTGACCCCACGATCTTGGCTTCTCCGGTTTAATCCAAAAAAAAAACAATTGATTTGTTGTTAGCTAATTGGCAGAAATGTTTGAAACCTGTTTGTCCAGTTATATGTGCACTCATCTACAGGTCAATGTTATGAACTGCGTTAGCTGGAAATATCATTAAATGAAGCAAAAACAGTTAACTCTGCGAAAAGGTAATTTTACCTTATTTTTGAAATAAAAAAGGAAAGGTTTTATTTATGATGAAATGTTTTATTGAAAAATCTGACAATTTGGTATTTTAAAAATCTTAGGGGATAAAAGGAAGCAGCCGAATGAGTTGCATGGCTACTCAAGTGGAAAGGGATTCGCGTTCCCTCCAACACTTGAAGATCAAGAATATTTATGCATAGATAACATGATTTACTATTGAAAAAAGTGACACTTTAAGGGCCAAATGAACTTTTGCTCATTGTTACAAAATATTACTGTTATTTTTTATGTTTTTCCTCTTGATAAAATGCTTTGGAAAGTGAAGTGACAAACACATTGGCCGGTAGTGTAATCTCATCAAAATCCTGGGAGTGGGGTAAAGTTGGAGCCAATTCTCCCAGGGCAATTGGAAATGACATTGAAAAATGAGCCTTATAATACCGAGAAAGATACCGTTTGGAGTTTTCCAAACGAAAATTAGGTTTTCCGAAACATTCCCAGAAATCTATATCATAAATAAACGGGTATTTTTCAAACCCATTTCGGAGCGCAATGATACCCTAAGGAAAACTGACCTGTGTCTCTGTATATTCAGATTATTCAGGCGCTTACTCATTGTTACAAAATATTACTGTTATTTTTTATGTTTTTCCTCTCGATAAAATGCTTTGGAAAGTGAAGTGACAAACACATTGGCCGGTAGTGTAATCTCATCAAAATCCTGGGAGTGGGGTAAAGTTGGAGCCAATTTTCCCAGGGCAATTGGAAATGACATTGAAAAATGAGCCTTATAATACCGAGAAAGATACCGTTTGGAGTTTTCCAAACGAAAATTAGGTTTTCCGAAACATTCCCAGAAATCTATATCATAAATAAACGGGTATTTTTCAAACCCATTTCGGAGCGCAATGATACCCTAAGGAAAACTGACCTGTGTCTCTGTATATTCAGATTATTCAGGCGCTTACTTTTAACAAGATTTTTGGAGAAACTAAATTTCAGGTGGAGGAGGGGGAAAACTTGGTTTGGGGGAGGGGGCAAACTGGGGTCTATAGGGGGCAGTTGCCGCCTGCCCCATAGGAAATTACACCCTTGCCATATAACCCGAATAGTATTGTAAAAATTTACCCTCTCTCCTTCCGGCAATACTCACTAGAATGCCAGGCACCTACACAACGAAGGAATATTTAAGTTCTATCCCCTAGTCTCCTGAGATTTTCATTTTTGATATTTTATGATTTCCCTTGTAATTACGTACATTATTTTGTTTCAGCATTTTGATCATATCCTCTGCATCCCTCGTATTTTCTACCCCATGCCTACGTGAACATATTAGATAGACAAGTATATTTCAAAAGCCAATGGGCCATATACACACAAAAATATAAATAAATAACAAGCAAGCAAAGAAATTAAACAACGTAAAAATTACAAAAACATACTAAAACAGAATACAACTCTAACATACCTAATCTAACAACAAAAGAAATTAATCATATAAACATTTTCTTCTTACTAAGGATTTATCTATACACTCCCACTCGAAATATTGTGGTCAAAGACCCATGGGCCATATACACACAAAAATATAAATAAATAACAAACAAGCAAGGAAATTAACAACAGTACGAATACGCACAAAAAACATAATTCAACGCAAAAAGTGCTTAATCTAACTACAAAAGAAATTAGTCATATAAAACTTTTTCTTCTTATTAAGGATTTATCTATATATAGTCCCACTCGAAATATTGTGGTTGGGTTACTATTTTGCAGAATACCAGGAAGAATCAAATTATTCCCATGCAAATAAATTTCCCGTAAATCCAAGAGCACCGGGCATATCCGGGGAAAATGATCCAAAGTCTTCGTCCTCATCTTTACAAAGGGGACAAACATACCGCCTATCAGGACCAACTGTCATTTTTTTTGTCGAACATTTTTAGCCTGTTCTGGACTAGAAGACAATTCGCCCTAAGCTGAATCCAACGACGTAGAATCACAGCCGGTAAATTAAATTTAAAATAAACCTCCTCTCCAAAACTAGGCTTTGCCTGATTGTAATTTTGTAGAGTTGTAGAATCTAAAACCAGCCCTTACCAATGCTGAATTTCCCGACTCTCTAATATAAATCGTACCTGGCTTTCAAAATTATTTTATTCGGTTATAATTCTAAGAAAAAACGTAATACAATAGAGTTGGTGTTGTTAGACCAGGATTTTGACTCTAAAACTGGGAACGGGCAATTTTGATTTAAAAATAGGACATTGTTTAGATGCTAGGGTCTTCTAATTATTGATTTTGAAGTTTATAGAACATAATTTACAATATACAGAAAACAAATTGCATTTTAAATGTTTTCACTTTTTTCAACTCCAATAATAAAAAAGTATAAAACTTTGAGGGATAAATATCGGTATATGTATGTTATACTGACAATCCATGTTTTTTTTTTTTTTTTTTTTTTTTTTTTTTTTTTTTTTTTTTTTTTTTAGTGAAGCGCAAATTTTGTTCTGTTTTCAGAAGGCAGAGGGCGTGTCAGCCGTACTCATGTTAATATTTACTCATTTCGTATTTGACTCGATTATTTATTGTAATATCTGTTCATTTTGGGTTCAATTTATTTATTGACGAGGATTTGTGGTAATTTTATGCTTGGAAGATTATTTGACCTTATTTCAGCTTATTTTTGGTTTAATTGAGCTCTTTACTTTTCTTTGAAAAACTTATTTTGTGGGACAATTTTTTTAATTAATAACTATATATGCAGGTTTTGTTCATTAAAAATTAATTCTGATTTGCTTCTAATTTCTAAAGGTATACCATGTACACATGCTGGTTAAGTTACCATTTAGTGAATTCCAACAATCAGATTATATTTTCACTGTCCTCGGTACTTTAAGAAAAGGAGTAAATTGTGTAATAAGGAAGACGCCTCCTGTACATGGATGTCGATTGAAGAGGGGACATCCGCCTAGGTTTTTGCCCCACCCTCCTAGATTTAAAAAATGTCTCTTTTGGAATTTGGATTAAAAAAGACCTTTTTTAGTGTTTTCATCGGAAAAAAAAAGAAAAGTAAAGCAAAAAATTTTTCCTTAGATTTGGAAAATATATTTGCTACCCCTCCCTTTGAATTTTTAGTGAATTGATACTCCCTGATCCTGGACCTGTTAAGCTTAAGAATTACTCCTTACAGCTTCTGACACAGAACAGCAATTTGAGCTAAATTATTCAGAAGTTATATTGACTGACTTTACTAAACAAATAATATAGAAAAATGAAAAGGATAATCGGTTGCTGCTTGGAATTATAATTAGTATTGATCTGACGCAAATAAATGTCAGATATTTTTTTTTTGTTTTTATTAATGTATTCCACCACAAGGAAAGTGTTTAAGCGTGGACAACCGTAGCCGCGGCTTCAATTCAAGAAAACGCATGGGGAGTCATTTCTCAAAATGTATAACGTAGGGACAATATTTTTTTGGTTGTGTCAATGCAAATGCCAAAAATAGGTATTTTTTGGAATCCAGGAGGGTTGTAAATGTTCCCCTCCCATGAAAATATTTTTGAGATTGCTTCTAAGTCAGTGTGTGTGTTCTATAACCGAATTTTTCTGGTGATTGACCGGAAAACAATTGGAACCTCCGACATCATCTCAGATTATAATTTCTGCGAAAATAAATTATCTGTATATTTAGTGTTAATATTTGCAGATTTGAGAACGTAAATTTTTGGGAATGTTTTGGAAAACCTAGTTTTTGTTTGGAAAACTCCGAGAAATTTAGGGGTTAGTAGAAAGACTAGTTTGTCCATTTTACATCGGAGCTAGTCAAATTGGTTTCTAAAAATTTATTTAATTCTCAATGGAAATATTAGTTTCTAGTATTTTAGGAAATAACCCTTTAGTTTCGTCCAATCTGATTAGTATGCGCTATAATACTCGATACTTCAATCCAAATCCTTCAATCCCCAATTCTTAAATCTTTCGATGCTTAACTCCAAAAAATTAAGGTCAGTCAGTTTAGGTTCGGAAGGGTATATTGGTGAGTCGACCCGATAGTTTAGTTCAAAATATCCATCCATCTTCATTATAAAACGAGCTTTTACTAGACCGTGAAAACCTTAAGCAATACATTTAATTGCAGGCCAGATCTTTTTTGGGTCTTATAGAGATAATTAAATTCATCAGAGACTTTTCAGTTAATTTTTAGAATCTAGTTTCAAAGCACGGAAATCATGTTGGAAGTACCGCTTAACGCTTAAGGGCACTAAAAAATTCCGGTTCAAGTTTTAAGTTAAATGAAAGCTTAAGATCAGTATAATTTTAGCTTTTGGACTGATCGTTTCAATAGAAAAGTAGCAGTAGAAAAATTTTCCGAAAGATAATGATTTTACTTTTTTTAAGTATCATTTTAGTTGGAATCAATGGAAAATCGTTAGAATTTAAGGATCCCAGTCTCTACTATGGGGAAGATTCTATTATAGTAGAAGGTAAGGTCATTTTTCGGATTCATTCCAAGAAATATAATCTTTAACCACAGGACTTGGGCAAGTGTAGTGTTTTTACGACACATAGGTGTGGGCGATAATTTTTTTTCGTAGAGCAAACAGTGTCCAGGGTTGCCATTAGGTGAATTGAAGGGATAATTCCCCCCTAAATTAAAAAAAATTTGTGTTACCATTGCAAAGAAAATGCCCTCCCTAGATTTTGGAAAATACCATTTTTTGAAATATTCATACAAAAAGCTTTTTTTGATTCAAAACTACTACGACTATCCATTCGGTTACATTGACATTACAATGCCCGAGGGATCAGACCCTAAAAAATACTGTGACACATATGTGCAGTATTATACTATACTATATACTATATTATATATAAAGGATAACTTAGTATTCTAGTGTATCCTTTCTTTTATAAATTTCTAGTAGCTGATGATATCAATACCTCCTTTGAACCTGACTCCTCCATCACATAGCCTTCATATTGGTTTTGCATTTGATTCCACTATCTGCCATGGCTTTGTTGCTCTGGCTTCTGATTTAGGGAACAGACATCATGATCTGAACTCATATTTTCTCACAAACGTTCGACCAAAAAGCTGCGAAAATTTCTCCCAAAGATAGCTTCAAGAGGCTTTTGAGTCCCCTCCCCCGCCAAGAATATATATATATATATATATATATATATATATATATATATATATATATATGTCTGTGAGTTTTTGTGTGAGTTCAAAGGCCTTAATTTCAATTTTTGTAGGTCCACTTTTCCTTCTGTAACAGGTTCCCATTAGTTTCGTAAATATTCTGAAATTAGGACTCATCACTCTTTTTTTTACAGTCGACCCAGTTCTTTGTTGTGAAACCGGTCATTGATTGGTCAATAGAAAAATATAATAGACAGTTACTGCCACTTGGTGCTTCAAAGGCTTTCGAAATAGCTCAGTGTTGAACCATGCCAAAGAAGCTAAATCATTTGTAGTTTGCGGTTCGCTACACCGATGCTGTTGTATTTTTAACTAACGTGTCGCTTGTCTTATGAGTTGTGTCATATTGGAAAGTTTTCTTTGACAATTTGACGTCCTGCAACCATCTGACAGCTGGGTGTCCCAAGGAATTATCCATATGACACCAAGGACAATATGGTGCACTCTGTAAAAACCTCTGCTGAAGCCACAACAGCCCACGTAACCTTCTCAATGAATAAATGCCGTATAAATGCTTTATCGTACACTCAAGAAGATCGAACAGAGACTGAGAACAATTATAACGCTTGATAGATAATCTTTAATACAATAAAAATGAAGGAATTGCTTATATCCAAACTTCTCTGCCGTCGTCCCGATTTTACTGATAATTCCATCAAGAGAGTTGATGAACCCTGTTCCCCGGGAATTCTTTTCACGTCTGATGTTTCTTAGAGTGCCCATTTCCTTTGGGTCCAATCTTCCTGTGCTTGGAAACTGGGAGAATTATTTCCTGAGAAAATCCAGCTTGATCATATCTCCTTATAAATTTTGCATAGGATCTGTTGCCAGTATACCTTTCCTATTTTATTTCGGGGGTTCCAAAAATTAGTTAGCAACCCTCCAGAGTACCCAAATTAGGACTAGTGTGACAGTTTGTATCACTTTCAAGTCAACTACTATTTTGAAAGGCAATGTTGCATATGGTGTCAATGAGTCTGATTGCACTTACCTCAAGATAAACTCTTATCTCGTTCGAGGAGCTTTTTCTCCTTGTAACACCGTTGGTCAAGGTGACATGGCAAACATATAGGTATTCAGCTTGCTGTTTGCTGCTGTCAATGACCTTGTGCTGTTCCAACCACTCAAATCCTTCAAATGAGCTGCTCTTTAGTTGTCTATTGTCAAGGGAAAAGACTAAACATAAAGCAGCAAACTCAGTTTGATACTTGAAGGAGAAACGTGTTTACATCATTCCATAAAGAACTGCTTGATCTTGTGCTGCAAAATTTACTGTCATCTGTCCTTACCTCACTTTGGTAAGCTGTTGAACCGTTCATTCTAATTTTCAACTGAAAATCTAGAACTTAGTGAATAAATTGGGTGAAAGAATCGTGGCTTATCAGGCACTTGATGTGCACAGTGCTGCAGAGCATTTTATGTATATGTTTGATTTCCATTTTGCACATATTCCTGCGCATATTTTGGGCCTCGGTATATTCTCCAAAGGGATGTGTTCCCCTTAGCACATGTATTTAAGTATGATCAAAATACGCTCAAATATATTCGCTCAGACCTTCGTAATGCCGCACTCTACTGAATTTCTAGCAAGCTGAAACTCTACAAAAAATTACACCCTTGCCATCTTCCGGAAGTAAATTTCTGGCCTGAGATGCAGCCTGTCGAGATTAATCCTTCATGATTCTCGAGCAATTTTTGTAAATTATTGTTATGTCCCTGTTTCTGGAATGATTCCAGATCGGTGATTGTTTTGCTATTTGACTAATCATATTTTTCAATAAAATCAAATTCTTCCCTGGGAAATGTATTCTCCAGCAATGTGTCCTGTTCAGCCTTAACGGTAAAGCCTCAAAATTCCGGAGAATTATTAGTTTTATTAAAGAAGGATTCTTATAAGTTTTCCAAGAAAGGGAGGCTTGTTGTATATTACTGAACCCGGGATCTAGCAGATGTTTTCATCAAAGTTATTTTAGGTTTTTCGAAAGACATCTTAGGGAAACAATTCCAGCTTATGCAAATGAGAAAAGAAAAAGTTTAAAAAAATTTCGAAATATTCAGAAGAAAAAATTTCAAAAGAAAAAGTTTATTCATTGGTCTGTATTAGGAAGGTCTGAATGCTACATTTTTGCCAATTGTAAGTTGAAAAAGCAGTGGGTTGAAGAAGTACGTCCCTTTCTTCACATTTTTTTTCGACGAAATTAAAAAAAAATCCATGGAAATTAAATGTAACTGGAATTATTTTATACGTGTTAGGGATAGGGGGGATTGCTCTTAAATTAAATGTGTTTTACATAAAGGTTAAAATCACTATTGACTATGGGCTTAATAATTCTCTTTATTTATTGTGAAACTTCAGCCTCATAAATATTATGAAAATATATAATTCCTGTTGCTTATAATTTTCGTCGCTATTATTTAATTTCATTTGATTTTTTTTTTATCTAAATGACTTTATTGTGACGCAAAGAAAAATGAGAATTTCAACTTTAGGACGTGATTTGAATATACCGCCACTTTTGTTCTATATTTTTTTTGCTATAATCTTATTTATTTGAGTCGCACCACGTTCCTTAAATAGTATTTGGACATACGGAAGAAAATCTACTTTATCAGTCTTGAATGTCAATGTTGAAACTAACAACTATTAGCGATGAGACATAACGGCATCAAAACAAGATAAGTTTTGATACAAACGTTTCGACATTTTATACAGGGTATGGGGAAGAGTTTCACAGGTCTAAACGACCCCTGTGTACATTTCTGAATAGAATAGCTGCTAAAAATTCTTTTTTTTTCTCCTCCACACATGTTGGAATGTTTTCCTCTTCCAGTAAATAGAATGGGCTTTTTGGCCACCTCATCTGAGGCAAAATGAAAAGCAGGTCGCCCCAAATAAGGTGGGAATAGGTCATAAGAAAGTTTGAAATGAACTTAGAATTTCATGGAGCGAAGCTTCGAATAGATTTGGGTGGAGGAGGAGGGTATGTAGTTATGTCACCCCAGGCAGCTGGGTGCTACAATAAGCTGTTATTACTAGTAATACCCACTAAATATTTGGAGCCAATATGTAAATGATCAGCACAGCTCCACTAACCTCAGGCAGCATAGTGCCGCAGTGAATTGTTAGTAGTGGTAGTGATAGTAAGCACGCAGAGCCTGTGTGCTTGAATTTCATTATATTTTGAATCTTCCCGTATTTTCATAGTGGACTGCATGTATGTCTATAGGACCAATTGATGCCTTCCCCTCGAGATTGTCTGACGTTTGAGGTAAATATAGTCCTCCTCCTAGAGTCCTACTTAGGGATAAAATACTAAAATTGGAAAGATATAGAAGATTTGAGTGGCGCCAATTCAAAGATGGTATATAAAATCATAAAATGTTCCACATTTTTTTTCAATTATAGCCTAGAAACTCGAATTGTGCTGTCTTGATCTTTCTGCTAAGAGTAGTGGTTAAAAATAGTGGTAATATTTTTGGACAGTGAAGTTTGACTAGAATATGTATGGTTTCCAGATAGCCATGATTAGCTGCAGTATTTCCAAAGGCGATACGTGACATTTCTGTTACGCCTTAAAATGAACAAGCTTTATCGACTGGCTCATTTGGCTTTGCCGAATCTTATTCAGTTCTCAAGATACCTTTTTGTTCATGTTTATCTAGTAAAATAGAGTTGTATTCCCCTTTCACGTAAAATATATGTTTTGTAGCCTGAAGCTTTTGAATTCCTGGGCTTTGTATATCTTACAACTGACGAGGTAAAAAAAAGTGTTTACTCAGTCTTAGATTTGCTTATGGTGAAAAAAAGTATATTTGCATAAATGGACTCGGACTCGAATTCTAATCTAAAATTTCTTCCAATAGCATTGCTAAAATCTGACAAAAAAGACTAGTCCATAGCTTTGTGTCCTGGTATTCACAAACGACCGAGAGGATTGCTTTGTGAGAAAACCCCCACCACTTTGCTGATGACATGACAACAGAAATCTCCGTCGCGAAAGGCAAAGATCCCAACAGCCCCCATAAGGAGCTTCGAGCTGATTTGAGAAAAAATGAGGTGTGGTACAATGAGTGGTTTGTCAGTTTGAGTGGATCAAGAACAAAAGAGCTCTTAATTTTGAAGGTGCTAAATGTGAAGGATCACCCTGTTTCATTTTCGAAGGAGAGGCAATTATAAGATTAGACACATTACGCCTTCTTGGTTCTCATTTCGCTTTGCGTCTCATATGGGCTGTACACCTCAGTAAAGTGAGATCCACATGCTCCTTGGAAGCTGGGAGCTACTGTAAGATGTAAAGTTCTCCTCCCTGACGAGTCCATTTTGACACTTCAAAATTTGAAAAATTCTCCTCCCTGGCGAGTCCATTTTGACACTTCAAAATTGAATAGTATGCGCAGCAATTTCCAGCAACTCTGATGTCAAATCCCTGCAGTTGATCCAGAATCGTTTTGACGTGCCGTCTGTGTCGGTGCTCTACAAACACATGCATTAACCTTCCATTTGAGGAGGTACCAAAGCCCTTTCCCGACAGAACAAAGCCTTTACGATCAACTCGCCGAAGTACAGCTCGGCAGGACTATCTTTTGAAGAGTATACCTCGCCAGAAATAATTTAAAAGGGGTTTCACCCGATGATCCACCGTCACTTGGAATGACCTCCAGTAGTAGTATTCCCCGGAGAGTCTTCCTTCCGATTTGTTCAAGAGAAGGTATAATAAATACCTAAAAACAAAATGCGAAATAATTGCCATGACTAGTAGCATATCGTCACTTGCGATGGAGCCGACATATGTGGAATGAATGTGTGGTAAGCAGACCAGTGACAGCGAGGATCACATCGAACCGCAAACGAAAATAACTAAATAATGCACGACGAAATTTGCGTTTAGGAGACTTGCGACAACAAGCATCATAATGAACCGTAAAGTGACTTGATTCAAAGCGAAATCTACGGCTAGAAGACAAGCAACAGTAAGAATCCCAATAAATCGCAAACTAAATTTTTGTTTAAAAGTCATACAACAATGAGAATGATCAATTGAATAGGAAACATTCTAAAACTAATTAAAATTACAATGGAGTGGAGGAGTATATTATTTTAGTACTACACCAAAAAGAAGCATTTAAAGCTAATATAATACTGCCAATTGGCTCCCAGGTGAATATAAATTATATAAAAGTCTGATTTTGTTGAGGATAAACAGGAAGGAGGATTTGAATTTATGTCAGAATTTTTTAATTCATTGCAAATTGCTGATTTTCCACCCCATGACATAACAGTAAAGAATAACACGATAGTTTTGCCGATATGTAATCCGAGAGTCACCTACATACAAGCTTGCTGCGTGCCAAAAGCTAGGGACTGATGGCAGTAGCAGAAGCCAAATTTAAAAAGGAAGAGCAAATGAAAAATTAAAAAAATAAAATAAAAATGTATGGCACTAAACAGCTTTGAAGAGTGTAGCTTTCATTTGAAGGTGTAGCTGTCTTTGAAAATCAACAGATTGTTAATATTTGATTTTGTACAGACAAAAAGCGTTATCACATTAGCTGATCAATTTTGGTTATTTGTTTTCTTTGTTCAACATGACAACACTAGCAAAAACGTGATTCTGCCCAAAATACATTCTTTTTCAAACAACCAAACAAAGATCCTAAAAGTTCACGGTTTTTAGGGATAAGGGAAACAAAACAGTTTTTATATTTGATGTCTATGGTACTTTAACAAACTCCTTGGCGACTCCTTCACTCATGCGCAAAGACGAATTTATATAATTTTGCTGTGCTTTGAAACTATTAGGCAATATCAGTGGTTCAGTCCGCCGACCACCGTCCGCCTGCGGCGCTATGATCTGGAACAAAATCTTGATCCCCATTTCTGGAACAGAAGCACAGGATTGCATTTTGTATACCTCGGCTGTGGAACAGCTTATGTAAAGAATAGTATGAAGCTAAATTCAGTCTGACAAGAATTTAAAGTTTTTTTTTGTAAAATTAATGTTAAGAATAAGAGAAACAAAAACTAGGTTTGTTTAGTAAAAATACATGCATCAATAAAAACACCTAGAGGCTTTACTCTGCGTTTGCAAATGTTGTGTATAGACACATTTGCACACGCAATCTCATTGAAATAAGGACCCCCGCTTGACCGATCTCAATGCAGAATTAAGCTGATAAAAATATTTAAAAAAAAACCAAACCTTAAAAAAAAATACAAAACTAAAATAGGATGACTTTTTCTTAGTAACGGTGAAAGGGTAACTGAATAAAAATCAAGTCTAAATGACATTTCAGAATTTTATCTTACGTAAAGCACTCTTAAAGGCTAATCGCTTTCCAGGTAGATTGTTATCGGATAATTGCACAACATAATTTGATTGCACAACATAATATTCTGGATATATGTAAAAGCGATCAGAATTAATAATCTCATCATAAATGGGGATGTGGTCCCATTTATAGGATCCCCATCGCTGAGGACGGTCAAGCGGATGTCTTGAGAAAAAAATTCCATAATCTTTCAATTTTTCACTGGCTGTTTCTTGTCTTCATTTTCTTCCTTTCTTCGTGTTTTATGTTTTATCATAATTAGTCAGTTTGGTCTCAGAAATTATATACAAAAGAAGAAATGAAGACAAAACGAGCTGGCTTCTAACGCTCAAACGCCACAATAAAAAACGAAGACCCCATACACAGTGCCAGTCAACACCTCGAAAAAATAAAAAGTAAACATCTTAGACTTCTGGAAAGAAGCAGACCGAGGAAAACATTTGTTTTGGGAGCAACGCTATGTTTTCAGCTCAATTTGTGGGTTATGTGCACTATGCATAACTACATTCTCTTTTCATCTTGTCAAATATAACACGAAACATTTTCAGTAGGTGGAAATAAGTATATGCGACACGCATGACCAACCAACCACGAAATGCAGGAACATGCAATACATTTGTGAAATTCTTAGTGCTTTATTGAAGAAAAAATTGCATTTCACTGCTCATGCAGAAACCAATGAAGTGTTTGATTTCAGTAAAAATCTGCTCAAAAACGTAACATATGTTGCTTTTAATCCAACTGTTTATATACTTTATCTTCTGGTTGACATCTTGTACCTCTGACCCTGCCTGGTGGGAGGTTTCAATCCTTTCGTTCCCAGCAATTTTTACAATCCTTCTGTTTAAAGGTATACAGAAATCCTTCACCTCCCCAAATAAAATACAAACGCCTTTGCACGTGCCTTACGAGAAATTCAGCACCCACAAGATACATGAAAATAGAAAGTCCTCTTCCGCAGATGAAATGCATTTATTCATTTCTCGGGTTGGTGAAAAGTCTTGAAACGTCTGTTTTGTCGTTTAAGGGCAAAAATATGTAGCCCGTTTGGCAATATTAGATATTTAATGTTGGCTATTTTGTTTGGTTATTTTGGCTATTTTTCCTTTAAGGGCAAATACATGCTGCCCTTTTGCCGACGTAATGTGTTTAACTTTGGCTGTTTTATTTGGCTCTTTCGCCAAAATTAACGTATATTGCTTTTAGTGCAACCATACGTCCTGGTTGACATCTTGTGTCTCTGGCACTGTTGGTTGGGAGGGTTTAAACCTTTTGTTTCTAGGAATTTTCGAAATTGCTTTGTATAAAACTGTACGGATAATGCTGTGTTTATATAACGCTATATTTAAGACTAAGATAGCTACAGTTAAATATGGGAATTAAAGTTAGTAGGGGGTTTTATATTAAATTAAGAGTTTAGCAGGGTTGCGTTCTATCCCAATTACACTAAACAGTTTTATGGACTTTGTCCTAAGGACCACGAAATGGCAATAGGAGAGCATGGAATCAGATGGGGAAGTACAACATTCCTACGTATATTATGCTGATGATTTGAGCATCCTAGATGAGAATTTTTTTATACTAATTATTTTTGGGAGGTTTTGAGAGCTCAAGGTACAAAAGTAGACCTAAAACTAAATGTTAAAAAGACTAAGCTGTATAGACTGGGAATAAGTGAAGGTGAAGAGTTAATGTTGGGTAACAAAAAGATCGATCAAATTGATATCTTCACTTACCAAAGTTATATTATTAGTAAAGATGGTGGATGCAGTGAAGATTCTAAAAGTAGAATAGCCAAGCCCCAAGTTGTTTTTTCTCAGCTGAACAAAGTTTGGAAGAATAGTAGGATACGTCTGTGAACTTATATCAGAATATTGGAAGCTACAATAACGGCAGTGATTAAGTTAGATTTTAAAATGCAGGTGCTTCGAAAAAGGAAGGAGGGCTTGTGAGATATTTTGCCGAGGATTATCCGCAGATTGTTTTGGATACCTGCCTGACTGACCGTACTTCAAACAATGAGGTCTACGAATAAAGTGGTCTTACCACTTTCTAGGGTTGTAATGAGAAAAAGGTTGAGATCGGCGGATAAAAGATGACAGATTGCCGAACATCGTCCTTTTCGGCCTTTCAATCCTCTAGCACCAAACAAAAAGCAGGCCGTTTCTGAACTGGGTATAAAGAGGTCGTAAGAAGATTTAAGGGAAATTAGGACTTCTTTAGGGGGTATAAAGAGGGAGGCGTTAAGTAAATATTTAGTGTTGAATACTAGGGCGGATGAGGAGTAGGCCTAGCTATGCTAGCCTCAGGCAGCTTGGTGCAGAAGTGAATTTCTGGAAGCAGTAGCTAATGCATAATCTCCATGCAATTCCAGGTCCTGCAACAACAAACCTTGGGTTGCGTGTTACCAAGCAGATATCAACCCCATTGTGCTGCCACAGGGTTCCTGCGTGTTTAAATTTAAATACGATTCAATTATATGCGGGTAAGGATCGAGGAAGAAGCTTTCTAGCTGGGTGGCATTAGGTAAATTCTAAAGAAGTTCAAATAAATTTAAATCCTGTACCATCTGTTAGGTCTGAATTTGAGTTAAGTCTCCCTGTAAAAGAGTTTTAACTGATAATGTCTCAGTAGTAAAGTTGTTATAGATTAGTGGTTAACGACTGTCATCCCACAGTGCACTAATGCGCCGAAGCGAGCACCCTAGTGGGCAAAGAAAGTATGTAATGAGATGGTTTTTAATTACATCTAATCATGGCTTCACCAGTAGCTGTAACTTAGTAAAGAACGACTTTTATCCCATAGTAATCGTTAAAAAAAAAACTTTAAAGTGAAGAGGAATCACCATTTGAAGCTGATTCGGGAAAGGAACCTTTTGTTTTGGCTAATCCTATAATTGCAAGTCATTGCGCATGAGAAGAATTTTGGGAATTCCCTAAAGGAGCCTGAAATCCCCCGAGAATGGTATCAGACCAAACTACCCCATTGGAATCACAATATTAAGAATTTACAATCCCCCGTCCTCAACAACAAACAAAATCACTTTTTCATATGAGAAGCAGTGATGTGCATTTTCTTACTAGGGGGCGATTCCTGGGAACCTGTGGTCTTGGAATATTGGAAGATGTTTCGTTTAAAAGGAAATCGTCATAACTAGTGCCTTTTGTAAGTAACAATAAAAGTAAAAGTCTAGCAAGTTTTACAATGACTTTTATGCAACAGTTTCAGGATATTATTAAAAATAGCTATTTATAATGTTCAGTGGTTAAATTTGGTTAGGATAATTGATTAAACTCTATGCAGCTAAACGAAACAAGCTGGAAAGCAGCATCGTCTTAGTCAAATTACAATGCTGTCACGACTATTATTACTTTCTATTTTGTACCAAATTTTACGTTTGTCGAGTTCCTTCAGGATATTTTATCAATTGACAAACATTCATATGAAAGGTGTGCTTCGAAAATCTAGGTAACTTCTTTCAAAGAGTGGTAAACAGTATACTTCACTGCAAAACAGTTTCAAATTATTTATTTTTTACGAAATAGGACAATTTCACCCTCAAGTCACAAATTGATAAAGCCTTTTGGAAATGGGACAAGGCATATACATAACTGGGATTCAATTAGGCTGAAATAGAACGTAAAAATTCTTCATATGTAGTTTCTCTGATAAGAATGAAGTAAGAATCTTGTTGTGTTCTAGGGATCATTGTTTTGGTGTTTATGATTTGTGATTTTTTTTTCTTTCTTTATATATAGTAGATAAAGTAGGGAAATAGTACATGAAACTTTTGTTACATTAGGTTAGAGTAGTATAGGGTCTCAAGCGGTGACTTTTTTTGCTTTTTTTTACTTTTTAGGAGAATCCATTGATAATTAAATTGTTTTGTAGTTTCAAGAATGGCTGCACAAGCCATTAGGCTTTTTGGAAAATTTTTCTTTTTTGTATTTTTCTGTGTTTTTTTTAAATACATTCTCTCGCTCTCTCTAAATATCCCATATTAATAGGTATCTGCATGGTGTGTCTGATCTACTGCTAGTTTATATTCGTGCAATTAAATTTAAAAACTTACAGAAATAGATGTACAGATCAAATAAGGCCCAGAAACGTTTTGAACCTTAAACCTAGCTAAATTCTGTTTTATAAGATTTCAAAGGTTTCTCGAACTCGAAATCAGATTTCTAATATTATTTTAATTTCTACTCGAAGCATTATTCTTATGAAGGGTGTGCTTCGAAAATCTAGGTAACTTAATAGTGTTTCGTAATAAAATAAATGGTTGGAAACCGCTGTTATAGATGCCCTTCTAGGAAAAATTGGTAGGTCAAGACTAAACAATTTTACGGTTTCTTACAGTGCTTGCGCATAAGACCGCCTGTTTATATTCATACCACGATCCGTGATCAAAAGTAATTATAAACTACTAAATCTTTAAGTTTTTTCTGGCAGGATTTAATCAAACATCATACGGTTAAGTGGTTCTTTTTTTTTAATTTTCCCAGAGCCTCTGGCTGAAATCTAACTGTTTTAAATTGTCTGACAGTAAGCTAGACTCAATCACCGATGATTAGTTCAGTCGCATTGGGCTCCTTAAAGCTATGAATCAATCGGTATAGTAAGCGTCATAAGGACTTCACACTCGAGGAAGCTTGTACAATTAAACTGTGGGAAGCAGATTGTTCCCTTTCTTAATTCATGTGTAACCCATCTCTCAAGCTGTTCCCAAGATTTTGCAAACAGGTTTTTTTCGAAGACCAAAATTAAAAATAGTGTCTTTGTTTTGATGCTGCCCTCCCCCAAGTGAGAGTCAACTTGACAACCGCCTCTTCCGATACTACCTCTGATTCCTTCAGTCATTCCCGAATGTTGTAAATAATTTAAGAATTCAGGTCCACACAGTGTCATTTTGCTTACTCATAAGTGTGTCGTTCTCAGGGTATGCTGTTAGGAAACTCAAGGATTTCAATGATGAGTAGAATGAGTCCTCTATGGATGAAGTTTCTACTGCGACTCCGCTCTTTACTTAGGTAACGCTACTGCGCTTCCTGTAATTTCCAAGGAGCTAAGAGTTCTCAACACCGTTATTTGCCAATTAAGGAAGCCATTTACACCAATTGAGACGGAGTTTAAGGGTGTTTCTAAAAGTGATATGCTCCTTAATGTGGTATACGGAGGATCCAATAACAGAGTGAACTTTATTAGATTTTTTTCAAATTTTCCAGAAAAAGCAGAAAAAAGCAGATTTTTTTATGAGTAGTATCCATATATATCGATGGGCTGTTGAATTATTTCCTATTAAGTATGTCGCCATGGTTCAGTGCCAGGACAGTTGCAATTGCAATCCAAGTGCAATAAATATTCAGTAATATTTTGGGTTTTTGAGCAGTTCGACTAAGAAGTTAAACTTTCAGTAGTTTTGAGAGTTAGTATTTCAACAGATAGCTTGTTTTTAACGATAAATACTTTACGAATCAGCCGTAATAAGGTATCTGAGTACAGATAGTGAACAGAAAAAAAAGGACCAGACATTAACCTCTTCTAAATGAGACTATATATTCCTGCCTGTTTTAGGTTTAACGCTCGTTGTAAGCAGTTTTTCCGCGTTTGATTTTCGACTTACGAGAAAAGGGGATAGCGAAGGGATTTTGATGAAAAAGAGCGGGAGCTCGAAAAACAGAGATACTCATAGCCGGTGGCATTAAAGGAGCTTTTTAAATAGAGGGGACAATGCAAACTTAATAATTTCTGTTGTTTCGATCGTAATATATTATTGGGAACATACCAGCACACATGGAGGAAGGGATTCCTCTCTTAGAAAATTTTTAAAGTTGCAGCCAATTTTCTTTAGTATCTACTGTTTGTGTCTAAAACAATATTTTTTTATTTTGCTTTGTGAATACATCGGGGTTTTGGTTAAAATTACAAAATTTCAATGTTAAAATAGGAAACGTAAAACCCCATTGAATTTTTCACATTGAATTTGTCACCTTTCTACGTTTTGCGGCATACGAAGTACAAAGATGCTGAATTGGCATATTTTATTTGCCAATTAGCCACCATGCATAACTGTTGCTGATCGATTTTACCATGGAATTGCTGCAATCATATTTGAAATTCGAACTAGTATTGCTGGAATAGAAATACCTCATGTAATTTAGGGGTGCTTCGTTGTTTTTAATAGTTTCTAGCCTTTGTTAGCCGTATATGTAGAAATAGTTATAGAAACGTAGAATAGATGTAGAAATAGCTTTCCCGTTGGAACATTCCCCAAGTTCAATGGATTCAAATTTTACCAATAGCCAACTGTACCAAAGCTGCTTTTAAAAAAAGTCTTCAATCAATTAGGTCTACACTGGCCTTGTCGATATCAGCATTAACCATATATAGAAAACACCCGATAAAGAAGCATTTTACTTTTTTTGTGGTGGAAGTTAAAAACAGTTTTAATCTTCCCTTTTGGTGGGATCCTTCGGATTTACACACCGGTGATTTACCGAGAGTGTGTCCGGAACCTGAACTTTAGTAGTTGAAAAAATAAAAAAAAACAAATTTTTTAACTGAAAGTAAGGAGCAACATTAAAACTTAAAACGAACAGAAATTACTCCGTCTATTAAAGGGGCTTTTCCCTCCTCAGCGCCCTGCTCTTTACACTAAAGTTTGACTCTTTTTCTCAACTTTACTTTTTAAAACAGTAAAAAACTTTAGCGTAAAGAGCCGTGATCTGTCTTCTGGCAAAAGATACAAAATTCTACATTTTTATAGATAGGAACTTTTACAATAGAGTTCTCTAATACGCAGAATGTGATGGTGTGATTTTTGTTAAGATTCAATGACTTTTAGGGGATGTTTTTCCTTTTTTTCCAAAATAAGACATATTTTCTCAGGCTCGTAACGTTTGATGGGTAAGACTAAATTTGATTGAACTTATATATTTAAAATCATCATAAAAATCTGATTCATTTGATGCATCTATTAGTATCAAAATTCCGTTTTTTAGAGTTTCGTTTACTATTGAGCCGGGCCACTCCTTACTACAGTTCGTTACCACGAACTGCTTAACTAAAGCTGACTTGACTGCAGTCAAGTCAAGCGTCATGGTCTAAAATTCAAATATTGGCTTCTCTGTTAGTAGGACAATTGTCAGGGCAAAGATTTTGAAATCCATGAGCGGAAGTCTCAATATCCGTAAGCGACTACGTGCTCTGTCCACTTTGTGGCAGGAGTTATAAAAAGTCAACTAGAACCTGTGGATTTAGCGATCGGAGTAGTTGCGATCGCTTAAGATAAAACGCTTGAGGTTGAATATAGTTTGGCTATAATCAACCAGACTCCGAAATCACAACGCACTCAGAATATCAAGCTGCTTACAAAGAAAGAAAGAAAATTATTCCACAAGTTCCTCCATTTATTGATGTGCAGTAAATATATATATTTATACATAGTATATGCACATGTATATATATATATATATATATATATATATATATATATATATATATATATATATATATATATATATATATATATATACGTATAATTATAAAAGAAATCACCAATGCAACAACACAAACACGAAAATAAAAAAAAACATAAAAAAATGACCATATAAACAAAAAAGAAAGACAGAAGGAGACAGGAAGACTGTTTTCCTACTTTAGTAATTAATGTAGATCAGTACTTGAATGAGCAAAACCATACACAATCAACCATAAAGAATGATCCATGGGGAGGCAGTCGTGTCGTAAATAAGTATAAGCCGTCATAAAAAAAAAGACGAATAATCCAGAGGCGACAACCCAACACGAAGGTTTTATCAGGAGAACAATATTTAAATAAATAACAATGAAGACTTTTAAGACATTGAGACTGCAGTGAAAAAAATGGGCTTTAGTCTATACGAGAGGGTTATTCAACCTTTTCATGGTTATAGCCAGCGAAACTAGACTAAGTGGTAAATCAAGAAAATAATAAAAGCCAGTATAGACACAACTTATGTATTTTGTTTGCTGGACCACCTAAGTCTTCTCGTATCTAAACCAATTTTTAGGTCATAGCCTTGGTTCAAACTGCTAAACTTTTAAGCACAAATGGCCTTATCAGTCATTTATTATTTTAGCATTATCAGTCAATGAATTTGCCTTTTTTTTGTGGATCTGGTCAAATAGGTCTCAAAACAGCTCATTTTTCAACATCCTAATGCGGACACAGTTTCAACCAAATTTTAAAAACAAAATATTTGTAGTTTCTTGGCTTGTTTCATTGCAAAATGAATATGTTTTTAGTTTTTAGTGTTTTCAGACGCTTATATTTGTGACTTGGTCACAAAAAATAAGCCTGTAACACCTCATTTCTCAACATTATAATGTAAACACCAAAGTTTGTATAAATAAAAAAAAATAGATCACTAATAGCGTGACTTTCTGTGCACCTATGCTCATTTTTTAAAATACCAGGAGGTTTCAAGGCGATTATTACGGGAAGCTTCTGTACCTTACTAAAATTTAAAATATTCACTTATGTCAGAACTGTGAAATGATGTTCTTTAACCGACTTTAAAAATTAGTAAAAATATATATATATATATATATATATATATATATATATATATATATATATATATATATATATATATATATATATATATCTTTAATTGTTTTTGTATATATCTTTTTATTGTCTTTTATACATCTTTGAATTGTCTAGTACCAAATACACCAAATTCCGCCTTTTGTAGTTTTGTATATTTTTAGAGTCTCTGATAGCCCGGAACAAGATAAGATCTCTGAGTTTGATTTACTTGGTGTATTACTACACTTTCTAAATCAAGATTATTCATCATTGTATGTTTACTAAGTTTATTTGTCATTAACAGACATCGTCAGTCCAGACCCATCTTAAGTTCGAACTGTATTTATGAACCCTCCTGAAAAAGTCCTGCTGCACGGGGTTTCTCCCGTGCAAAGGTTTTTAATAATGAGTGCTGACCCTCTACCATATTTCATATCTTTATGGTGGACCCAGTCTTGATATTAAAAAGATTTTATGGATGATGTGTTGTTTTAGGTCGTTTATTTTGTTGACTTGATCAATTTAGCATCTAAGAATTCAGAAAACATGGTGGAGGCGCAATTTTGGTCGAGTCGGAAAATGAGTAAATCAGTATTTTATGAAGCACCATCTTTACATGGGACTAAGGCTCCTTTCTTAACCGTGGAAACCAATTATAGTGCAAACCAAACCAAATAATTGCAGAGTAAATGAACCAAGCTCCATGCTTTTAAGATTAGTTTACTAAAACAAAGAAAAGACTGATCTATTAGATTTGGGAAATAAAAATCATTAAAGTAAATAATTTCTTAAACCACATTGCTTTTCATTTACGAAAAGCAAGAAAAAGGGTGTTAATTTCGATAAAGCCGTGAAAAAGACACTTTAATTAAAAAAATAAAAAAAATATTCTGGATTTTTTTAATTAAAGTGTCATTTTGTTTTTATTTTTTGTTCTCTGCTTTGTTGAAATTAAAACCATTAAAGATGAAAGTATTTGCGGGAGAAATTGCGGTATAATATAAAAAGGGCAGAAAATAAAAACAAAACAGCTTATTTATTTATAAGAAATTGTCACGCAAGGTATGCAAGCTGCTTTGATAACCCCTCCTCTCCCGAAGGCACTGTTTCCTTAACCGCATGTTTTCATTTTTCGCGTGTCAAATCAGCGATGAAATAACGGTCTGCTCTATTTCATAATTAAAAACCTTCATATTTTATATTAGTTCCTACGACTAGCTTGTGATCAAACTAATTATGACATCATTGTCGTGACTAGGTAGACATTGCTTTTGCCTATATTTTCTAATTTCTTTATATATATAAGGAATAAGACTGTTTGAAACAATTTGTACAATATGCAGAAAAAATTCGGATAATTTATTTAGTGCATATAAATCATAGCATATATATATATATATATATATATATATATATATATATATATATATATATATATATATATAGATTAGCAAATTTTATTCCAAATCTTTAAGAATGACCCCTGAATCACAAACACCGTAGAATAAATAGTTGAAACTACTAAAAACACTTTAGCGTAAAGAGCAAGGTATAGTAGAGGAGACGAACCCTCTTATATACGAAATATGTTAATATGTTCATTTTAAGTTTTAACGCTACTCATTACTTCCAGGTGAAATTTGTTTTTTCTCATTGTTTTCTTAAATAATGTTAGAAAATTCCGCGCCCCCTTCATAGAAATTCTTTTCTCTCATGATAAATTCCTCCATGGAAAGGTCCTCCCGCGTAACACCCTCCACCTGACCTGCCTCCACCCCAAAGCAAAAAAGTTCTCCTGAAAATTTTTTACACTAGGTAATAACCATTGCTATGTGTAAGCAATGGTCAAAGTTTGTAACTTGCAGCCCCTTTCTCGGGGACTTTGGGGGATTAAGTCGTCCCAAAAGACATAGTTACGGGGTTTCGACTAAGCTGAACAGAATAGCTATCTCAAAATTTTGATCTGGTGACTTTGACGAGAAAATGTGCGTTAGAGGGGGGTCTAGGTGCCCTCCAATTTTTTGGTCACTTAAAAAGGACACTAGAACTTATGATTTACGTTAGAATGAGTCCTCTCGTTACATTCTAGGAGCACTGGGTCGATACGATTCCCCCTAGGGGAAAGAAAACAAATAAACACGCAGCCGTGATCTGTCTTCCGGCAAAAAATATAAAATTCCACATTTTTGTAGATAGGAGCTTGAAACATCTACAGCAGGATTATCTGATACGCTGAGTCTATGATGTGATTTTCCTTAAGATTGTCTGACTTTTAGGGGATGATTCCCCCTATTTTCTAAAATAAGGCAAATTTTCTCAGGCTCGTAACTTTTGATGGTAAGACTGAACTTGATGAAACATATTATTTAAAATCAACATCAAAATGTAATCCTTTTGATGCAACTATTGGTATCAAATTTCCGATTTTTAGAGTTTCCGTTACTATTGAGCCGGGTCTCTCCTTACTTCAGTTTGTTACCACGAACTGTTTGATTAGATAGTAATAAATATTTTGCGAGTTGATTTAATTAACTTCATACGAAAATTGCATACATATGGTCTTATCCTTGTATCTACCGTTTGATATCTTAGAAATGAGGGATTAACAACCCAATTTGACTAATACTTTTTAGTTACTGGACAGTAAACGCAGATTTTGTGAGCTGATTTAACTGACTTCTTGCGAAAATTGCAAACACGTGTATTTCAGGATCAACTAGTTGCCTCTAGAAATATGTGTACAGATTTATTGGCTGGTTAAGAGCCCCTTCCCCTCTCCAGGGTCCAAAAACAATATCATCAACATATTAGTAATGTCACAGATACTAATACTTCAATTTTTTTTAGCAGGATTAGTGTTTTGTGATCTTACAGCCTACAAAATAGTAAGTAAAATGTAGCATCCTAGTGTAACAGTGTTTAGTCCGGTGATAATTTTCGAAACTTCCTTTGCCCCCAAGTCAGATGACAATGCTGTATACCCCTAACAAAATCAGTATCATCAATAAACACGTTTTATTTTGGTCTCTATGTAGAATGCCTCCTATTCCTTAATGAAAACTCCCTTAAACGTGTCCTAAGGATGTAGATAGTCGAAAAGTACACTTTTTCTACCGCTTGTGAGAAGAAAGCAGTCAACTTGGAAACGTAGTGATATTACTCGTCATTTGGGGACATTATTTACAAGATACCAATGACTTTATTTTTGACCTGATGGCCACAGATGAACATTGTTGATACGTTGGCAAATTGAGCAAAACAGAAATTGAGTTACTATGTTTAAGATAAACTTCACTCGTTAATGAATACAAATTAACAAAAAAAAACAAGCTCCCACCAAAGCTCCATGGCCAGGGAAGGGGGATAACATATATCTTTTCAACTCAAAAGCAGAAAAGAAAGACGACTTAAAAATTAACATCAGGAGCAGAATATGGGTAGTAAACCGTCCATTAAGTATTATTATGTTAAGTACTTTACTAAATTTTATTTATTTTGCAGCTGCTGCGCTACCAAGAGAAGGCCGTCAATTTATTCAAATAGAGCCATCTCCAGCTGGGCCATTCTTCTTTAAGCTACCCTATCCGATGGAAGAGACACGAGAGAGTATTTCCACTTTCAAGGCTCCAGAAAATCCTTGTTGGAATGAAGAAGCGAAATTCGGAAAATGTATGGATCTTAGCGAATGTTATCCCTATGTTAAAACTTTCAATAAGAAGGTTTTAGAAGAAACAATAATGGAAGACAGTGGAAATTGTGCATACTTTGATAAGCGAACCAAATCTGCTGTAAGTTAAAATATTAGCTTTCTTCATCTAATGAGTCTGTAACAGTTGACACTCACAATTTTTTTTTTTTTTTACAGCGACAGGGGTTGCGAATAAGCTCCGCTTACTTAAGCAAAATTTTATGTTTAATGAAGATCGTATGATAAATTCTGTAAAGGACAATGACTGTGAGTGCCAAAGGGCAAAACCTATTGACAGCAATATTTCTACTAAGAACTCACTGCAAGCATCAAGCCCCCCATGGCCGACAGAGGTGCATACGTTCTTTCTCCACCCCAATCTATTCAAAATATTACTCTTTACCCTTTATCAAGGAGCCTCATTTTCCTTTATATCTCTCCATCCTCGTGATCTCTTCCTCTTCATTTGGGCGACCTGCTTTTCATTAGGTCCCAGATGAATGGGCAAAAAGCTTAGTGTTTGGCAATCATCCATCTTTCATCTGAAAAACGAAATCTACCTATCTTATAACCTTTCTTTCATTATATCCCTAGAAAGTGGGGTCGAACCATATTTTTCATAGAGGTTGTTGCTTGAAGCTTTTTCGAGATAAATCTTATGGATTCCTATTTAGATTTTTCTTTTTCTAGATAGGTTCTCTGTGAACACAGCATAAATATATATAAAACAGTAGTGAAATGTCCAACACTTTCCATTAAAGATTTTTGAAACACATTCAATCTAGATCTTTTTTCATGACCTGGCCTCTTCGCGCAAACACAATGACGAATGTGTAGCGCATTACGACGGGAATAATTATATTGAATATCAAGTTGTATCTGAAACTATTGCTGTGACGTACTGGGAACTTCCCATTCAGCACACTATGATGCGTATCATTTTTGAAGAAACTTTTTGCTACCGATCGCATGTATTTTTATGCCATGTCTGTGAATTACTGCTTTCCGGACAGAGTCAAATTAAGTTATAAGATGATTGTTATTGTCTGCAGGTATCGTGGAGCTGCATTTTCGTTGCAATATTTGGGAGTGGTCATGAGTTGTCATATATTTTGACTGTCGAAAGAGGGGTGCGAGAGTTTTAGACTACAATAGTGGTCATACCTATTGCTTCTCCTTCCAAACCCGATCGGAACTTATGAACATACTACCATAGCCGAGTTTTATTTGCTTTTTAACTTATTTCAATTGGTCTTTCTGTATTTCAGAAAGAACTAGTACCCAGGTTTGTTTGACAGTTTCCTCTTGTCCCGCTGAAGTATTTTTTTTCCTTTTTTAAGGAAATGATATAGTTTATCTATATAAAAATTGTTACAGCAACAGCTGCAACCCAGTGAAGACCGAACCCCGGCCAATAGTGCTACGATCTAGGATTTACAAATCTAGTTTGAAAAATTCCGTGACTATGATAATGTCGCTTCTAGTGGTTGCTTAAAAGTATATTTAAATATAAGTTATTACAAATTACTAGGTGACTTACCAGTAACTGAAACAGATTATCCCAGTATCTACTATATTTCAAGAGGGCTAAAGTTATTAACGTCTAACTTTCAAAGTATGTAGAGGGGGAATATTCAGCTAAATCAAAATCTACTGTATGCATCCAGGTTGAAAAAAAAGCATATCTGCAATATATCACAAGGGACTAAGGGTGTCAAGTTGAAACCTTCAGGGAGTGTCAAGGGGAATTTTGAACTTGATCGAAAGACGCTTGGTTGATGCAGGATGTCTAAAGGGGGTAGGTTATCAGGGTACAACGTCTCAGGAATGGCTTAGGGTACTTAGCTTTAATTGCCAGAAAGTTTGAACTAAACCAAACGACATTGCACGCATCCATGTTGTCAAAGGGGGTATCTTTACTATCTCTGGAACAACTTAATGTGTTAAATTGAAATTTTTAGGGACTACTGAGGGGATGTTAAGCTAAACCAAAAGTTACTATGTGGGTCCAGGTTGTCGAAAGGGCGTATCTACAGTATCTTAGTAATTGGTAAGGATAAGGATACTAAGTTGAATCATTCTGGACATGTTAAGGGGGGTTTAAAACTCAACCAAAAGTCCCTATGTTTGTACAGATTGTCAAAAGGATGTATGTGCATTATCTATCGACTGGCTAAAAATATCAAGTTGAGACTTTTATGGGAATGGTGTGAGAGATGTTAGACTAAACTATAAAACGCTATATGTGTCTCGACTGACAAAAGAGTGAATTTACCTCCTATATTTTGTAAGGTTGACAGTTTAGTTTCTTCTTAATTTTAACGGATCAAATTTTTAAGATTTGCTTCCTTCCGTTTTTACAATGTGGCTGCAGTAAATTAAGGCGAGTCTTCTGACAATGTTTCGTGTAGGCTCCTATAATTGGCGTCAACAAATAAATAATTATTATTGGGGATGTAAAACAAATGCTGTCATTCGCATGGCATAATTTAAATGGAATAGAGGGATATTGGAATAAATTAAAAGACACAATGTGTGTCAATATTTCCAAATCGCGCATGTGCCTTACAGATATTGTAAGGTTGATTGATTTTATATATTTAATTCCTTTTTAATTTTAATGAATCACATTTTTAACGTTTGCTTCCTGTCAGTCCCTTCTTCACAGTTTGTCCGAAGTAAATGAAAGTGAGTCTTGTGACAAAGTTTTGTGAAGGAAACAGAATGAGTATAAGGAATGCGTATGAAGCTTTGCTCGGTCCCTGGCACTAATATTCATGTCCCTGGTATGCATGATGTCGCGATATCACGACGTCCTGTGAATATAAATTAATGTTGCTCTCCTGTATATTAAAGGTGACCTTTACTATTGTCGAGCGTAACTCGAGGAGTATGAACTTCTTTTCCAGCTGTTTCCTGGTAATTATTTTGCTTTACTTACATTGTAACATAATTCAGTAACAACCAGGCGTGTTTAATTACACATACCCACTGAAGGCTTTGAAAATGGAAATTGAATTAACGATCCACTATTTTTGATGAGACTTTGTACATATATGAGCACAATTGTTGCTCAAATGAGCACAATTTTGCTCATATGAGCACAAATGAGCACAATTGTTGCTCATTTGAAGGTATTCCATTGTTACAATTCAAAACCGATTGCAAACATGCCATTTTTCTTTCTATTTCATTTTGCTTTAGATGATTTACGCTCTATAAGTTAAATTCAGAATGAATGACTAACTGAAAGAATTCTTTTTGGCATGATAGATAGATAGATAGATGAATAGATAGACAGATTTATTCACACGAAAGCCCAATTGGGCCATGGTAACATACAACAAAACAAGCAAAAAAACACAGCAGCAAAACATATACTTAAAAGACACTAAAACTAATTATTTAAGAAAATCGTCACTATACCTCATACCTACCCAGACGAACGTTCTAATATTATTTATATTTAAGTAACACCTACTTCTCAAAATTTCCAGAATCCAATCCCTCCCCACGATCTCCCTACCAAATGTTTGCAAGCGCAACTCCCTGCAATCTCCTAAAAAATGATGCAAAGACTCATCCATCTCTCCACACATAGGACAACTGTAAGGACCATCCCTCAATCTATTTCCCCCTGTATATTTCCTACGTTCTCCAAGAGGTATAAAACTCCCCTTACATACACTATCCATTTTCAACCTTCCGGAACCAATCCCATTTTGGGGTAAATTTCTTCGCCCCAGTTCTCCTTACGTTAAACAAGCATTATTAAAAATGCTTGTTTAACTAGCCTATTGTCTTATACCGATGACACCCTTTCCTAATATTTAACCATACTAATTAACCTACTCTTTCTCATACACTTTCTTCCTATATCTCCTCTGATATCAAACAAAGACGTATCCAGGATTTGTGTTCGGAGGGGAGGGGGGCTTACAGAGTTAAATTCTAAAAACATAACAAAAATTTGATCATATAATTTGCTACGTTTTTACGAGTTGGACAACAATCGGAAGGAGAGGGGTAGGTTCCATCCTGATAAACCCCCTTGAATACGGCTGAGATGTCATGACGCCATGTATTCACAATTAACGATTACAAAGATGAAAGTTTTTTTTTTATTTACTTTTGTTTTAGTTGATTGATGCTCTAAAAGTTAAACTCAAAACCATCGAATAAAACAAATTTTTTTCGCAAAAAGTCATAATGTTACATGTTTAAATGAGCCACTATTAAAACACTATTAAAATAATTTTTCAAGATAGAGCTTAAAGAATGACTTTGCCCATCTTTTCAATATGAATTCGTCACGGTGACATGTCCTTAATATGTAGTAAAATAATTAGTGTAGTATTGATGCAGCTATTAAAATGGTATGCCGTCGCATTTTTTTATACTGAAATCTTGCCTCTAAAATTGGAAAAAGCTTGTCGATCAGTCTGATCGGTCTCCCACAATCTTGTTTGATTCTCTGTTGTTTTTTTTTTTTTTCGTTTTTTTTTTAACTCCTTATTTAGTCTGTAAAAGAAAACATTCATTACATAAAGGATAAAGTGCCAAAATGATTAGCTAAAAATGTTCAGAAGAACGCCATTACACTATGAAAAGCAGTGATGTCAATCTACGAAAATATACTGGGGACAGGGGGTACAACTTATTTTTCAAAATCCAGGAGGGGTGCAATTTTTGTTGTATTTTCATTTTTTTTATGGAATTGCCAATAAGGCCACTTTTCCATTAGAAGTATTAAAATAAATGCTTTTAAATAAGAGCATCTTGGAGACTAAATGCTTCTCTGTCTCTTCTTCCAATTGACGCCACTGGTAAAAGTGGAAAAACAATGAGCTACAAATACACTTTTTAAAAGAGAATAAATATTCAGAATACCTCCTTCTCATGCCCAAGGGTTTCAATTACGTGCATCCATGTTAAATTGATTTTCCTCTTTACGTTTTTAGAAATTTAATCACCAAAAATTAATCACAAGTAGCGTAAAAAATGCGTGGCTGAACCCTTAATATACAAATTAAAAAGGTTTAATTTCTTTTTTTAGACACATTTTTATTACAGGATATTATTCTTTTAATGGACCTCCAATGACAAAGTTATTTTTGACGTATATTGATATAAGATAAGAAACTTTCTTCAATAAGCTTTTCTGTATAAGGGTTTTTGCCTTTCTGCTAGTTTATTGTTATTTGACATGTTTTGATGTTACGATTGTAGCTGATTTTAGCTCCTATTTTTAACATTAGCCTAAGATTTTTTAAGGTGTTACTTAATTAGGACTGGCCTACAATTTATTAAGCCCCTAAAAATTTTTTAATCTTTAAATCGATTAAGTTGTTTCTATTCTATTTACTGGTTTACTGTTCGCGTTTCTGGTTTACTGGTTACTGTTTACTGGTCGCGTCTTCGTAGGAGCGGAGTGAGATTGTAATCCAGACTTTCATGAGTCCTTTAACAATCTAATTGCCAATTATCCAATGCCAACAATCCACTGCCAATTATAGCAACCTTTTGTCTTTTGAACCTCTATTAGCTTGAATGAATTATATTGAATTAATTATGTTAATATTTATCTAAATAGTAAACTGAATTAACTGTACAATTTTTAAGGAGCCACTTATAATAGATCCTCTTTTTAAAACTAATTTAACTAATCCTTCCATTGATTAAAACTAATCAACGGCTGCCAATTATAGCAATCTTTTGTCCTTTGAACCTCCATTAGCTTGAATGAATTATATTGAATTAAATATGTGCCAAATTTAATATTTATCTAAATAGTAAACTAAATTAATCGTACACTTTTTAAGGAGCCACTCATAATAAATTCTCTTTTTAAAACTAATGAAGGATTTTTTTAAAGGCATTTCATAATTAGTGCGTGTCTACAATCTATCATGCCTCATAAAACAAATTACTTTCACTCTTAAAAATGGAGCATTCGAATCTTTTATTTTTTTGAGATTGCATTTCGTAGTGTTGACCCGGTGCCGCTAAATAGTCTTCTGCCAAGACCCCCAGAGAAGATAAAGAACTTTTAATTTGATAATAATTGCTGATGGTTCGGCCCCTTTTTATCTGTAGAAAAAAACTATAACAGGTTTGAATATGGGCTGGTCGTAAGCGTTAAAACAATTTGGATAAGAAAGAAAACAAGTATTTTGTATAGCTGTTATAGTTTTTTATGTTCTGTAAAACCCAAATTATAATAAAGTGTGCCAACTGTAATATTATTCCACCTGCATTATACATTGTAAAAAAGAACACAAGTTTTTAACAATTAAAATGGAGCGAGTACTTTTTTAACCAAAAAAAAGTATTTGGAAACGTACTAGATTTCCAAGTAATTATAATAAATATAAATAAATAATCCTTGCGTAGGTCGAAAGTGACAAAAATAACCAACCCCTGAATTTTGGAGAAACAACCTCACTGAAGCATGCTAAAATTTCAGTTATAATTTTTCAAGCCTCGAAAATCTGAAACTTCGAGTTTTTTTTACAGAAACGTGGGTTCTGCTGCACCAATGTAAGTATAGCCTTCTAGACATAGATAATGTCTAGTCTAGATAATGTCTTCTAGACAATGTAAATATAGCCTTCTAGACATAGAAAAATAACCAACCCCTGAATTTTGGAGAAACAACTTCACTGAAGCCTGCTAAGTTTTAGACTATAATATTTCAAGCCTCAAAAATCTAGAACTTCGAGTTTTTATTTTTTTACAGAAACGTAGGGTCTGCTGCACCAATTTAAATACAGCCGTCTAGACATAGCCTTCTAGACATAGATAATGTATAGACAATGTCTACTAGTCTTCTGTCAAGATAATGTCTAGATAATGTCTTCTAGACATTGTAATAACCAGCCCCAGAATTTTAGAGAAATAACTTCACTGAAGCCTGCTAAAATTTTAGCCTATAATTTTTCAAACCTCAAAAATCTAAAACTTCGATATTTTTTTTTTTTTTTTTACAGAAGCGTGGGGTCTGCTGTACCAATGTAAATGCAACACGACCGTTCTATTCACCAGTCAGGATAGTTCCATCTGAAATTCCACAATTTCAAGAAAAAGCAACGGTGTTGCAAGCTCAAAGTGATAGGACCAATGGCCATTCATATAGCGAAATGGAGAACAAACGTCAATCGCAAACTAACGTCTGTGGATACAGGGGAGGTGGTGGAAAAATTGTTGGTGGAACGGAAGCCCAGCCTGGTGAATGGCCTTGGATGGTAAGCTTTATATTTATATCCATTTTATAACGTCAGCAGAGCCAACTTTCATTTTGGAACGTTACCAAAAAATTCATTTTTGTAACGCTTGCAGAGATGTCATTTTTTTACGTTACCATAGATAACCTCACTCTCGATATACAATATATAAACTATTATGGGATTAAAACATTTCAAATTTTTAATTACCTTCCAAAAACATGAAAGCATAACAAAAAGCATAATATGAAAGTTTGGTGTTGAAAAATTATTTGAAATAGGGATGGAATATATAAAATCACGGATTTGGTCTTAATGTTAGCTTTTTTTCCCTCTGCTCTTTCTTTTATTTGCCCCCTACTGCATGCTTTCTATGCTCGCCTTAAGACGATTGCCATTTTGTGTTGGTCTCCCGTAACTTCTATATTAAGCTGACACCAAGGGCGTCAATTGGGGGGTGAGGGGGTCTTGGGCAGTGGGAAACACTAGCTCCCTAGGTTGTTTCGTTTTCTTTCCTCTATAAATTTTAAGGCTGCTTTTTTCTTGTACTTTATTTGTAAAAGACTTTTTTATATTTTCATTTCAGACAGATTGCACCCTTTCCCTCCCAATGATTTTCCCTCCCCTTCTCCCGCCCTATATAGGTGTGAATTGCCAGCACTGACTGACATATCAAGCTCTACTCTCGTTGGCTAGATTCTGCTGCAGCTATTTTTATTAGCAAAGATTTACCTCGCCTTATTCAAACATCAGTAGTTTTTATGTTTGCATTTAACATCGTTCAAAGTATGTATTATAAAGCTCCATTATGCTTACAAAAACTTCTGAATAATGGATGTTGTAGTTTGTGCATTATTTTTTTTTAGTTATAAAATAATGTCGTTATTCAACACGAAGAAGATTCCATTATTTGTAAAATTAGCCGACAATATAAATGCGATATTTGTATCATCGGGGGTGGGATTGAGCAAGGATTTCTTATTATTATTTTTTTAATAAGAAAGTTATTGTGGAAGACCTAGGGGGAGGTGTAATTTTTCTAGATAAGCTGTTCTCAAAGGGGGGTAAGAGCAATAATTAATTTTCAATCCCAGCTTGATTTTCTTGATCTACATTGTTTTTCTGATCCTATCTCTCAGGATAAGAAGTACAAAATATGTTTAATCATGCTTTTATTCTACTAATCGCCATTGTCAATCTCATCTTCCTTTTGAGAGTACCCTACTAAGTTTGAATACAACATTTAGCCTTGAATGTGACAGTCTGCACCATACTTTTTAGGTGCCTTTTTTCACCTTGTTTTACCCTCCCTTTACTGGAATGATTAAAAGTATATTTGCAAGTATGTCGTCCATTCTAGAATGTTTTCTTTAACGAAAAGATTGTTCACATTCTATATTATTTTTGTAGATTGTGATTTTATAATCATAATGTGAATTAAACCAGTTTTTCACAAGGTAAAAATAGCTAGTAAATGCCAAAGGTTACATTTGGAAGTTTTTATGTAGCTTATTTTTGAGAAACTTGGATTTCAGTCTTGAAATCTGCAATCTTTAGTGTTGAAATCACTTCTGATAAAACCTAAAAATTGGATAGCAGTCTACTTAGGCCCCATTGTAAGAGGTGGACGGTCTGAACGGTGAAAATGCACATGCTGCCATCTTGAATCCTTATGCTGCCATACCCTTGTCTCCTCAGACTGCTGAATGTGAAGTTGACCATGTTGGTCAGTAAATTGAGTTAGCCGGGTGTAAGCTATGCAGGCGGCGTCTTCTCCAAGAAGATGGACGTGTGGATTCAAGATGACGTTATTTACCACCTTATAATTTGAAGTTAACTTGTTTTGAAAGTAAAACTTGTAAAATTCTGTTCCCTGGATCAAGTTACCAGGTGCTTCTGGTTCAAAAGCTGTCGAATGAGGGGCACATAACTGCACATAATGTTCAAAGTCATGCTGATCTTTTCCAAAGGTGATATCATTGATTAGAAGCTTCGTCACGTGTATAACCTCTTGTTTTCGAATTGTTTCTGATTCTAAGTTCTGAAATGTTTTCTTTACTGGGTGATTCAATTGTAAATCATCTGATAGCTTTGAGATTGCCTCTTTAGTTTTATTTTCTTTTGAGTCAAGGTCTTTTAGTGTGGCGATGCTTTCTTTGACTTGAGATCCACTTTCTCCTTTAGTCTGGAAATTACTAGTTACCAACATCGTTGTAAGAACTGCACCCTTGAGTTTCCGTCTTGCGTTGAAAACCTTTAATCCGTTCAGTGTATCTTGTCTGTGAATAACTGAAGCCACACGCTCTCGTTGGGAGATCCATGGATGTTTCAGAGCTTCTTCAGCTGTAATCCTCTTGGTCGGATTAAGAGTTAACATTTTATTAATTAAATTCTTTGCCTCTGGTGTTATCGTGTCCCATTCTGGTGATGGATAGTTATAAACACCAGCTTTAATCTGATTATTCAACTTTTGCTGGTTTTCATTGTAAAATGGGGGATAGCCGACCAATAAAATATACAAAATGACGCCTGAGGCCCATATATCCACTGCGTTTCCATATGGTTCTTTTTTCAGCATCTCCGGGGATAAATATCCTGGAGTTCCAGCAAATCCATACCATGCTCGAGTCTGATCTTGAACCTCAATGGCGAGGCCAAAATCAGCCAATTTTACAGCAGCGCCCGGTGCTTTACTTCCTAGCAGCAAATTGTCAGGTTTGATATCCCTATGTATTACTCCATTGACATGACAATGATGTAGACTCTCCAGAATCTGTTGAATGCAATGAGATGCTTCTACTTCACTGTAGTGTTTACGTTCCACGATGTCCTCGAATAATTCACCACCTGTAACCAACTCGAAGACAAGATAAAGAAAGTTCTCGTCTTGAATAATATCGTGCAACTTAACTATATTTGGATGTTGTAGCTTCCTACAGATTCTACCTTCGTTCTCGATTTTCTGTGGATCTTTGCCAGACAAATGTTTTCTAATCATCTTTACAGCAAACTCTATACCTGTAGCTTTTTGTACGCAGCGTTTCACAATCGCAAAGGCTCCATGTCCGATTTGTTCTTTAAGTTCATATTTATCAGTGAATCGTATGCTGACTGTATTCATCATTTCGTTTTAACTTTTGATTCTTATCCAAATCGTCTTTTAATATAAAAAAAATCATGTGTCTACTAGTTAAAACCTACCAAAAACCAAAACTAAATTAAAAATTTTCAGGTGCTTCTCTAGTTTATCTAGTTTCTCTAGTTTACTGAAAATTATTGATCAGACACTGTAAATATTTTTGTACTTTACATTATAATATTAGCGATCCTGAACTGAGAGCTGAAATAAATGGAAACGTAGCACAACGCTATAGAGATATGCACTTTCGGAGTTCTGCGCAAAAAAGTTAGGTTCCTAGAGAAAATTTCTCTAGTTTCAATTCAACAACCAGATTTTGTTAGAATCCTAAAGGAATTACTGCATGCTATATAGCTATATCTACATGCTTTTGATTCTGTTACAAAAACTATTTTGATCTTCGTATGCAAGATAATGTTAATAAAATTTGTTACTTCAATTTTGTAAGAAGGTGCAGTTTTTCGTAAAAAATTGATTCTATTTTAGAAACTATCTTTATTAATTACAAAAGGCATAAGATGTAACGATTTCCTTTGAAGTAAGTAAGTATTTAAGACGGCACTAGACCCTTAAGGTCCAAACTAGCGGTTCTGATCTCCTTCATGGTCCTTCAGCCAGGAAGTGTAATTCAGCCAGGAAGCCAGGATAGTTAGGCGCTAACTATCCTGTGCTTTCACGCACTCTTCCTACTTCCTTCCCCAGATTTCTCCAGGAACCCATTTAGAGCTTTGGTGACTCTGGCAGAGCTAGCAGAGTCACGCCACTGACCCGCGTTCCAAAGCAAATAACTGGTCACAGATATCCTGTCAAATGAACCGTTAAACAGCTTTCTATCATTTTACAGTGCCATGGTAGCTGCAGAGAAGGAGAAAGCGAAAAATAAAGATGACATTGATGGAGAATATTGTGCTTAGAGACAATTTTTTTTTGTTTTCAAGTTTGCGAATTTTCATCATTATTCAAGCCAAGGGATAGTTAGTTTCCTATGTAGGGGTATTGAACAAGGCGATTGTAATTGTGTTCTTCCTATTTTGATCTGACTCTTGTTTTAGGAGCTATAGGTTTTTGTATATCTTAGTATGGGACGTGATCGTCTCTTACTATATGTTGCTAGCTACCGCTGCAACCTGGATTTTTGAAAATCTACGCGTGAGGTCTTTTACAAAAGACTGTCAATCAATAAAAGACCTATTAAAAATAAACCTGCCCTCCATTTCGACTCAAAAATTTTTTAATAAACACTTGTTAGAAAACTGTCAAACCCCGTTTGATAAGCTGCTCTCAAAGTAAGGATCAATAGGACGATTTATATTGCGAGGATAAAAGTTTGACTAATTTTGTATCGCCTGGATGATCCAATCTTAGAGAACAGTTTAGTAAACTGATTTCGGCAATAGATGACATTGATTAGATTCTCCCATAGGAGGGAAGAAGTATTGTTGATTTAGTACAGAATCGTAGTGTCATACGTTTATTATTCCCAGAAATAACCAGATAACATAGTTGGAATTAATATACAGAATTATTTAAGTAGCTATTTTAATTCAGCTCTGGAATGAAATGACTACAGCAAGAATGTACGCTTAAGTTTCGATTTCAAAAATAAATAAGTATCCAAATATCTACTGCCAATGAAAGAAAAGAACTAAATATCTACTAGATTGTGAATCTCAAAATTTTATTCATCTAAAATAGAAAAATTGCTAAAATAAAAAAGTGAGAAGTGGTAAAATATTAGTTGTTACCTATTGGTATGACGCCAACCTTGTGCTTTAGCAGCTTGTTTTTTCTGTTTTTATGGTCTTTGCCGCAGTAGTAACCTAGTGTAACTTAGTAAAGAACGAACTATAGCTCATTTTAAAAAAATCATGAATTTTCTTCTTCCTCTTGTTGTTTACATTGGTATGGAGATACTTTCGCAAAATTTGACTGGAATCAAATTCCATCACTGGAATCAAATTCTAGGGAAATTTATAAACACATTTCGAAAAAAACTGTCTGATGGAAAAAAAATTCATTGAAAGGTAATAAAGAATATTCAATTTTAGATTTGTTTAATGTGTATTATAAAATATGAGAAAGAATAGCTAAGTATAATCCGATTTATTTTGGTTTGGTTTAAAAAAGCTGCATGGTGTGAAGCTATACAAGACTAGTAAGTAGTAGTAGTAGTAGTAGTAGTAGTAGTAGTAGTAGTAGTAGTAGTAGTAGTAGTAGTAGTAGTAGTAGTAGTAGTAGTAGTAGTAGTAGTAGTAGTAGTAGTAGTAGTAGTAGTAGTAGTAGTAGTAGTAGTAGTAGTAGTAGTAGACAGGTTTAATAGCAAAAACTTGCAATATATTCAAAATCAAACTACACTTGTAAATATAAATCAAACTATAAACATTAACATTTATTGTTCATATCGACGAAAACCGGGACGAAAGAAATACCATATCGGTCTGTTCTTGCTTAGGATGTGGTGCCGAGTTCATATCCTTATTTCATGTTTAAAACTGTCAGGTGAGCCGGCAAGCTACATCTTCTATACAGCTTAGATACCAATATACAGTTATGAAAACTTGATTGATTTTTGGAACACAGTGCGCGGTAGCGATGCTAGCGGCTGGAGACAGGAAACTGGTATTGGTATCTAATTGGTAACAGGAAACTGTTATTGGTAACTAGGCTGTGTATGCAACAAACCAAAATTGCGTTCCCACTTATGGTGTTGTAGTACGAACTACGCGTCGGAGCACGGGCTTGGAGGAGGTGTCAAGTTCAGAGCTCTGTACCAAAAGCTTCTCATGGGCAAGATAGGGGATTTCATAACTGTATTGGTATCTAAGCTGCAATCTTCTAAACATATTTTTTGTTTGCGAGAACTTTCAAAGAATGCGCTCGTTGGTTGTGTCCTATCCTACTGCACAAAAAAGCTGGATGTGATTCGTAGTTTGAAGTACCTAACGTTCTTCATATAAGCCATACCTCTTTACAACTATTGCATTAAGCTTGAAGAATGCAAATACCAGATTTTTGTATGGAATCTTAAGACGCTATTGAAGGGGGAGAATAAAAAAAAGCCACTAGACTCCATTGTCTAAACTTGTGGTGCTGGTTTCTGATCTGTGGCTCTTAGTAGAACTCACCCAAGGATGACGCAAATAATAGCCTTTCTAAAGATTAAATACATGTCTCTCAGACTGACTTATATCGCCAAGTAGGTACCATCACATCCTCAAAATAAGTGGCTTTATATGACGTCACTGGGTACTTCCTTAATGTAAATTCTTGACTCTCAAGCCTTCAAGGTGTCTTCGCTATTGTCGCCGTCGTTCGGGCCACAGTAAACACAGGGAGACCTATTATGTTTCAGAAACTCTACAGGAGGAGATACGTGTACTAATTACTTGAAAAGCATCAATATTAGGTCCTGCACTTCCACTTCGAACGCTTCACCAAGTAGGTACCATCACATCCTCAAAATAGGCGGCTTTATATGAAGTCACTGGGTATTTCCTTAATGTAAATTCTTGACTGTCATGCCTTCAAGGTGTCTTCGCTCTTGTATTGGGCCACAGTAAACACGGGGAAACCTATTATGTTTCGGACATTCTACAAGACGAGATACGTGTACTAATTACTTGAAAAACATCAATATTAGATCCTGTACTTCCACTTCGAACGCTTCTTTAGGGGCAAAATCCCTGAAAATCTTACTGTAAACTCGACATATAAAACCAGAGGAGAAAGACTTTACAGGAAAGATGTTGAAAAGGGTTAAAATAGGTCAAGTTGTTAGGGTCAAAAGGGTTAAAAGGGTCAAGTTGTCAGCAGCAAATGCCAGGGAGAATATCATAAAACTGAGACGTTAATCCTTAGCCATTTTTTCAAAACGACCCTTGTCCAACACTTCCTAACAATGACTATAAAACTTCGGTTATTCAGCCAGTTCTTCAGCAAACCTGAACCATCCACGTTCGAATTTTCTACTAAACTTTCTAAATACACTAATTAGGTTATTTTTGACAGTTACACCTTCTTCAATTGACAACCCTGTTACCAATTCCAAGCTGACTGTGGAAAAGTTAGAAGCAAAATAGCAAAGCCACCAGAGACTTCTATGCATATTTGGCAGTGGGTGTTGGCCTGTTGTTCAGTTGAATGTTTGGCAATCAATGTTGCAGTAGTAGTGGTACAGGATTACAAAATTGGCTCACAAAAATATGTTACTGTTTTAAACCAATAGAGTTAAAGTACTTCTTACCATGGAATAATAGGAATTTTTGGCTTGGTTCTTGCCTTATTTACTTTTCGTTTTTTGTATATAAATATACTAGCTGTTGGGGTGGCGCTTCACACCACCCCAACACCAAGTTGGTGGGGGTGCTTCACGCCCCCACATTTTAACGACCCCACCGTCGTTATTTAAATATCCCACCGGCGTCTCCGTTGTAGTTGTGTCCCTGTGTCCCGGTCGTCATTTATATTTCCTGTGTCCCGGTGTCCCGGTCGTCATTTGTGTCCCGGTATCCCAGTCTGTAATTTCTCTTTGAGTGTCCCAGTCGTCATTTATATTCCCTGTGTCCCGGTGTCCCGGTCGTCATTTGTGTCCCGTTGTCCCGGTCTGTAATTTCTCTTTGAGTGTCCTGGTCGTCATTTATATTCCCTGTGTCCCGGTCGTGATTTGTTTCCCGGTTGTCCATGGGAAAAACAATCCGTATTCAGATCTATACCTCATTATTCTAATGATTGCCCTTGAGCTTTGTTGATGGTGATTGTTAATCGAACATTCCCTGTGTCCAGGTCGTCATTTATTTATCCTCCCTGTGCCCCCTGGCGTCCCCATTGTAGTTGTGTCCCTTTGTCCCGGTCGTCATTTATATTCCCTGTGTCCCGGTCGTTATTTGTGTCCCGGTGTCCCAGTCTGTAATTTCTCTTTGAGTGTCCCGGTCGTCATTTATATTCCCTGTGTCCCGGTCGTCATTTGTGTCCTGGTGTCCCGGTCTGTAATTTCGTCAGTCGACAAACATGACGTGACTCGACAAACAACTTCATGACGGCATAATGCTCAATCCTTATAATGACGTCAGTCGACAAACATGCATGACGTCATTCAACAGACAAACAACTTATTTTTATATTATAAATATATAGATATTGGGTTGCCAGCACCATATTTTTTGTTATCAATTAACATGGATACTTAACTCGGTAAAATTTACCAAATACTTCACAAATTATCAATGGAACAAACTTTTGCTCATCTCCTTATTCTTCTTTTTGTTCAAATTGTTATGCATATGCTTCCACGTAACATCTGGAATAAAAGTCAGGGTTTTGCTAAATCTTAAAACGGAAAAGGTTCAAAAGCCCTAGCCAGAGTTTTTTTTTTAAGATGATAACTATTTCATTAGAATAACGAAAATTCCCTTAAATGGAGCCTAAGCAAATGCATCAAAGCAAAAGCAGCTAAATCGATTCACAAATCTTACAAACCAATGGGAAAACCAAAAAAGCATTTTTTGGAATTTTCGACTATCATTAACGGGTTGTTGTTCTTGGAATGAGATTTTTTCCGCATCTAATATTCAGTAAAATATCATAGGATTCAGTTTTTAATTTTTTTTTTACGTTCAAAAAAGGGGAAATAGGTCCCATTTAAAAAGAGAGGATCAAATATCGAGAACCAAATAAATACATTTCACACCTTTTACTGCGCAAACCAGAGAAAATTTTTTAACTTTGCGTTGACATTTATAATGCTAGGTATTGTACTATGGAAAAATAAAACTTCACAGTAACATCAAGTCCAAAAAGATATGGGGAAGTGTATTGTACCGATCAATAAATGTCAGATAGTATCTGATATGCATCTTTCAAAATGTGTTACTACTGTTACTACTAACAGCTCACTGTAGTTCTCCACGGAAGATCGACCGAGCTATCTCTGCATACTCCTTCTCTGATCCCAATATGTTTAAAACTTCTTTTGGAATTATAGGTGTGATTTATTTTCGCCATTAAAATTCCAAAGAAGATGTTTTTCTAAGTCTAGGAAATAAGAACTCTAGAGGGAAAACTTACTCCCTATCCTAATGTTTTTTTTTAGCTAGGCTTTTTATTTTAAGATATCGGTTAGGCTTTTTTGATTTGAGGAATGTAGATTAAACATCTCGGTTTGACAAGCAGTGTAACATATCCACTTTCAAATTATTCTGTTGAACTTTCTGTAGATTCTTTGTTGAATTTTTTAGTTTTGCTTCTATTTATTTTTTTTTCAGGCTGCACTGTTAAACGGAAAACGTCAATTTTGTGGAGGATCTTTGATTGACAACGTTCATATTTTAACTGCGGCTCACTGTGTTGCTCAGTAAGTTATGTTGCTTTAATGACTTTTGTTCGACTCCATATGAGGCTGCATAATCAGAATTACCAGATGGGGTGTATTTGCACCATTTGGACTCTTTTTTCTAGGTGGTTGTGTTTTGAACTTTTCAAATGAGCACATTTTTTTTAGAGGGGAGGGAAATCGTTCATTTGTCGCATTTCCACTTTTGTTGTGGTCTGTTTTTAAATCGGACCTCTGGCAACACTGTACACAATGGTTAGAGGAGTAGGTGTTGCGCTTCGAATTTTTCAAATTAGCACATTTTGAGGGCGAGAATCGCTTGTTCGACGTATTTTCACAAGAAAAATGGTGCTTTCGGCGCATTTTCAGTTTTATGGCGATCTAACTTTAAACCACATATCTGGCAACTCAGTATGCAATGTAAAGAAAAGTAAGGACATTGCAAGACGTATATTGTAAATTCTTGTTTGGCCTGTAATGCGGAATTAAAGGAATATCTTTCCTAGCTCTGGTTTTAATGACGAATCTGAAGCCGAAAAAGTCAGCTGTGACAAATCCAAAAGAAAGAAACAATGCTTTAGCTAAAAAAAATTCACCCAATAAAAATGTAACTCTAGTATTTTGCTTTATTTGTCATCAGTGCGAAAGATAAGAATAACTAAAAAAGCAAAATATGAAAATCAAAAAAAAAAATTGAAGAGAAAAATTTAATTGAGCTAAAAAAAACCGGAGAAATTAATCAAGAACTCCAAGTAAACAAAAGGCTCCCATTTATGCTATTTAATTAAAAAAAACATATTCTTTCAATTGAAAGTAAGGAGTAACATTAAAACTTAAAGCGAACAGAAATTATTAAGTGTATGAGGGGGATTGCCCCCTCCTCAAAACCTTGCTCTCTGCGCTAAACTTTTTAAGTACTTTTAAAAAAGATTCCTATTGTTCTAATTAACGACCGTTGTATTTCAGGAGTTGTTCTTAAAGAGTTGAGACACAATTCAAACTTTAGCCTAAAGAGCGAGGTGTTGAGGAGATGTATGCAATAGATTGAACAAATCTATTGTACACGAATATCATTTGAATCAAACCCGAGTGATTGAAGCTGGCCCTTTTGCTAGACTTTATTATTTTTTTAACTTATTGCTAAAAGTAGAGTGAAGCATAAAGTCTGTGAAGCGCAGTTTAGCTAGAAAGTCACCAGGAAAGAAAAATGTTCTGCCAATTTAAATAATGATTAAAAGAGATGCTCCTAAGACTGTATTCAGGGAATGGGGGGTTACTGGATTTGACCCCCGCCCTGAAATGTATGTCCAACTCGTAAAAAAGCACTAAATATATATATGAGCGAATTTGTGGTGTGCTTTGTAAAAACAATTGCACGCTAATAAATTGCACTCTAACAAAAATACCCCCTCCCCTCCGAAAAAAATCTTGCCAACGCCTTGGATTGTCAACGCCTGCTCTAGAACATATTGTGATAGTTGATTCATAGTGTTGAGGTGCATAATCAAACAATTTTTGTTTCAAAACAAAAAATTGCAAAGAACAAAGAAATGGGGACAAGAACAGCCAGTGAAAAACAGAAGAAAAAATTATGGAAATATTTCTGCTGAGACCTCCGCTCAACCATCCTTAGTGCAGAATAATAAAATAAAATACAAATGAAAGTCCAAGGTACAATATAAAAACCAGTATTCAAAACAAACACTTTTGTTTCAGTGTTTGTTTTGAGGTTTGGTTTTTATATTGTTCTTTGAATTCTTATCTGTATTTTTATTATTATTCTGCACTAAGAATCGTCGAGCGGAGGTCTCAAGCGAAATATTTGCATAATTTTTTCTTTTCTTTTTCACTGGCTGTTATTGTCCCCGTTTCTTTCTTCTTTGCGATTTTTTGTTTCGTTGTGATTAGTAAGTATGGTCTCGGAGGTTAGGGGGGAGGGAACAAAACCTAACCTCTATTTTATATCCTATACCTCTTTCTATTTATCAATCACTGGGTATTATCCTCTATCTTTCTGCGTCTTTCTGTTTCGCTCATTCCTGTTTAAATGGCTACTGTTAGAAAAAAAGGATAATATCTATACAAAAAAAATAATAATTATTAATTTTTCAATTCCTGTACTGTATTATTTTCATCCTATTATTTTTTCCTATTTTTTTCTTGGTTTTATCTTGCGTTTGGTCCTCGTTTTTTTGTTTCACACAGTTTATTAGTTTGAATTTGGGTTTGACACAGGTATAGTGTTTTAACTGTTTTCTCTTTTGTGATTATCAAATAATAAAAAAAAAAGTTTTTTTTTACCTGAAAGTAAGTAGCAGCATTAAAGTTCAAAACGAACGGAAATTATTCCGTATTTGATGGGGTTGCCCCCTCATTAATACCATGATCTCTACCTAAAACTGTTAACACTTTTAAAGAACCATCCTATTGTAATTAAACGGTCCTTTTCTTCCAGGAGCCGTTCTTGAAAAATTGGGACAAACAGTCAAACTTTAGAGTAAGGAGCAAGGTATTGAAGAGGGGACAACCCCTCCAGATACAGAATAATTTCTGTTGCTCCTTACTTTCAGTTGAAATGACAATTGTTTTTTTTTATTTAGTTTCCGATCTCTTCTCACAGGGGGGATATATAAATGACGACGGGGACACAGGGAATATTCGATTAGCAGTCACCATCAACAAAGCTCAAGGGCAATCATTAGGAAAATGCGGTATAAATCTGAATACGGACTGGTTTTCCCATGGACAATTATATGTTGCATGTTCAAGAGTCGATAAACCTGACAATCGATTACACAACTACAATGGTGCGTAACTAATACGGTGCGTAACGACTTACGTGCAGGGGGGGGGCTTGGGGGGCACGAAGCGCCTCCACCAACTTGGTGTTGGTGTTGCACGAAGTGCCACACCAACAGCAAGTGTTTATATAAAAATTTCGATCTGATAAATTGGAGAAAAAACGGCATGGGAGGGAGGCTAATTGCTCTCCGATCTTTTTGGGCACTTAAAAAGGGCACTATAACTTTAATTTTCACTCGAACGCACCCTTTTTCGATATTCTTGGGCCTTAATTTCGATACAATCACCCCTGGGAAAAAAAAACAACAAATAAACAAAAGACCTGTGATCTTTCATCTGGCCAAAAATGCATAACTCAACATTTTTGTATATAGGAGCTTGAAACTTTTACAGTAGGGCTTGCTGATACACTGAATGTGATGGTGGGATTTTCATTAAGATTCCATAACTTTAAAGGGGTATTCTCCCCTATTTAAAACCTCAGACAAATTTTCTCAGGCTCGTAACTTTTGAAGGGTAACAATAAACTTGATGGATCTTATATACTTGGGATAGGAATAATAAGTTAATTCTATTGATGTCAATACTCTGTTTTTTAGAGTTTTGGCTACTATTGAGTCACTTCCCTCCTTACTTAGAGTTTAATGCCACGAACTGTTTGAAATGCTCAGTCGATGGTTCAGTTACATTGTTTAAAAATATTTTTGCTGACATAACTCCAGACCCTGTAAAGAGCAAATCCTTATTTCACTAGTAACTTAGCATGATTTTTATGACGTAATTTGGTAATAATATGTAAAAGATGTAAAAAAAAAGTAGATTTAGGGAAAAGTTATATCTTACTTTATTATCCACTGCCACGGTGCAGTGGATAACCGAATTTCCGTCGGTCCTGAAGGACTTGAGTTCAGCACACTCTGTGGTAACGATCAATCCTTACTTAACGACTAGGTTCAATAGTACTCGAAACCCTAAAAAAAAATTTGGACACGGAAATTAATAACAATTGCAAAAGAATTGGCTTTTTATGCTGTTTCCGAATATTTAAAATTCATTAAATTTAATAATATCTATCAAAATCTACGAGCCTGAGGAATACCTGATTTTTGAAAAGGGGAAAATACTCCAAAAAATTCAAGCAATAATAATGAAAATCACACCATCAGGCTCAGCATTTCTGAGAATCTTGCTGCGGAGGTTTCAAACTCCTATCTACATAAAATGTGGAATTTTGCATGATCCAGCAGAAGAAAAATTATGGATGAATGTTTATTTGTTGTTTTTTTCTTATGGATGATCATATGGAACCAATAGTCCTAGAAGATCGAGAGGACTATTTTGAATCGGAGTAAGAAATTGTAGTGCTTTTTTTCAGGAACAAAAGTGATTTGGATGGAGTAAGATGCGATTTAAAGAAAAAAAGCTTTTTTTTATTACGTTTAGTTATCTGTATTACGTTATGACATCATGCGACGGTTGTGACTCACCGATGGTTCCATGAAAGAGTAGTATTATTCTTCCATTTTGTGTCACCCAACTACGATCCACCACCAAATAGAACCAACACACACAAATTCAACAAAACAGTAGCTTCATATCGATCGAAACTTTTAAGATAGCCCATCAATTTAATTGTGTTGGAATTCTGACTAACAATTGTAATTTTTTTCTTAAGATATCGGATTTTAAATATAAATTAGGTTTATTAGTTTGGCATTTGCCTTATTAATTAATAATATTTAAGAATTACAAAAAAGAATAAGCTGTCTATGGGTCAACAAAGAAGCGGACAGCGGCTGGATTCGTGTCACAGGATCAAAGGAAGAAACTTAAAGAAAAAAAAGATATGAAAGTGGAGCTAGAAAAAATAGCTTACAAAAAAGAGCATTATGACTAAAACAAGGACATTGTCAAATCGAGTGTAAAAAGTAGACGCAAATAGGATGAGAAAGCTGCAGCTTTCAATTAACGTCAATTTTTACATGCTCACAGTTGAGCTGTCACTAGTCGCGCCTTACTTACAGCTAAACTTGTGTTTAATTATAGGTACCCCTCTTTATCCAATAAATGTATGTTTTTGTAAAATTACCTATTGACACTAGAGTGTATTACATATGTGCAGTCGGTACATACGGAGACATCTCTCTTCGAGGTGGAATTTTAAAGAAGATCCTAAATTTTGGAGAGGCTCGAATTTGAAAAATAATTGCAGAGCTAGTTTTGTGTAATCTAGGGAATTTTAAGAGAAACTGTCAGCATCTTTGAGATTCTGGTGTAACAGGGTGTGCCCAAAGCCCCTTTCTTTTGTATATACCGAGGAAATATTGTTGTATTTGTAACTGTGTCCATTCTTTCAAAGTATAGACAGTAAGTTTCACTTATTAGTGCCTTAAAACTGGTTTTCAGTCTGTGAGAAAATTTTAAGTTCAACCAAGTTTGACATTCCTTTGTTTGAATCATAGCAAGTAAAAATTGAACTTCGGTTCTGAAAAAAATAGCACGGCAAGATTCTTACATACAAAAATTAACGGTTTTCTGTAATTGTTTTATAGTTGTCCTAAAAGGACTTAACATGATCTTTTAAATGGCAAATTCTTGAAATAAATCCTGGCGCCAAAATAATGATTCAACTAACAATTTCGTGTTACTTTCTTCAAATTAGAAGATCGTTTCTTGGCGTCTGTTTAAGGTAAACAATGTGAAATGCAATGACACCAAATTCTAGATTTACTTTCTCCTAAGTTAAACAATTTGATTTGTTCAATTGTCATTTTTTGTTTTTTTAGATTTTCTAATGTGCTTGGTTAAATGTAAACAAATTGCCCTTTGATGAAGGCTAAACAGTAGAAGAAATTTTAGTATTTTATGTGTTACCCAAATATCAAAAACAGATTTTGCTTTTGCGAATATAGGCTATGATTTTTGTTATCTTATAAAAAGAGAGAAAACGACGTAGAATATTTCTGTTTTCGGTAATTCCATTATGTCTGGATACAATTTAAGTATTGCCCTTGGTTCAGTCAATTTATATTCGAAAAAAAACACCATCTAACTTAATAAATTGCTCATTTACATGATTTTTTAATCATGTAATTTAAAAATAAAATAAAAAATATATAATTAAAAATAAATAAATTTATTTTTATATTTTAATATTTTAAAAAAATTATTTAAAATAAAAAATTTTAAAATTTTTAATTTTAAAATAAAAAAAATTTAATATTTAATAAATAAATTTATTTTTTAATATTTTAAATAATTAAAAATATAATTAAAAATAAATAATGTAATTTAAAAATAAATCATGTAATCACAGGTTTTTTTTAATCTCCATTACTACTGCTACTGCTACTAGCAACTGTTTGCAATAGCAAGGCACACGAGGCCATCAAAATTCTGTAAGCTTTTTTACAACCCAACTTACTGAAAGTTTCAGTTTCTATCCCTCCCATACAGATACCATGTCCTTTTAATACTTTTGTACAGCCCCTTAGCATTTCTTTCGGAACATCCTGCTTTTCATTTTGCACAAGAGAGTTAAACAATAGTATAGTCTTTGGCAATATGTCTTCCAATATCCGTATAACACGTCCTATGTATCGTAATCTTTTTCTTCATTACATAATTTCTACTTTTCTTCCTTATCTTCCGAATTTTTGCTAACTACAAAAAAAAACAAAAACAAAAAAGCTCTATCGTGGCTATGATGCTTTATGCATCGTGGTGCTGTATGCACCACCCTTGAGAGACCAAAATATTGGAGGGCAACTGGGCCCCCTCCCAGTTGCCCAGTTTCTACGATATTGTCTGATCAAAATTTTCGGATAATCTTTTTGTTCAGTATAGATGAAAGATCAAATAATTATTTCTGTAGGTGCAAAATACCCCCCCCCCATATTCCGTGAGGAGAGGCTTTTAAGTTATGAAATTCGCCCATTATTTACTTATTACTATTTGTTACTTGGAAAAATACAGACATTTTTTGGGGGAGGGGGTCGTGCTGGGGGTGGATTTATATGGAGGAATCTTCCTTGGGTTCTTGGGGAAGAGAATTTCTGAGGCGTGAATATTCCAGGGGATATGTTACACTGGGGGATTTGACAAAATTACTATGCGAAATTCTTTTTAATTGTCTTGCTTTCTCTTTGCCAAATTTTTCTTGTTCCGAGGGAATTATCCAGGGGCTTTTTCCGTGTGTTTTGTTCTCTGGGAAGTAATTTCCACGGAAGGGAGAATGTCTGGAGTAATCAAAAAATTGATTTGAGATTAAAAACTTATTCAAATGAAAGAATGCTCAGGAGAATTTTTCAGGCTGAATCATCCGCAAGCAGTCTTACAAAGAGAGGGATTCTCAACGAGGATGGAACTGTCCGGATGGGATTTGACAAGGGAGTGGGTCCACTTTATGTTGGATGAAATCTTGACGGAGGAGTTTTCCGTGAAGGGGAGGGATATATTTCATAAAGGTTTAGCCAGATTTACCGACATTATTTTATAACGAACATAAATTATTCCATTTATGAAGGTTTACCCTCTCTTCAATACCTTAATCTTTACTCTAATGTTTTTATCTGAAACAGGTGGCTCTTTAATTAGAATAAAAAGCGTTTTCAAAAGTGCTAACAGCACTACAGCTAAAGAGCAACTTATTGAGGAGGGAGCAACCCTTTATATGCAGAATAAATTTGCCAAAATTCGTATTTAAATTTTGTTATATTTTTTCATGTACGGTGAACCAGATTCGAACCTGCATTAGTTGAAAACGATCAGAAATTAAATAAGAAAATAAAGCTTTCTTTAACTGAAAGTAAGGAACAGCTTTAAAACTTAAAACGAACTGAAATTATCCTCCTGAACGCCTCGCTCTTTACACTAAAGACATTCTGGTTTCAAAAAGTAGAGTTGTGGCAAAGAGTCAAACTTTAGTGTAAAGAGCGGGGTGTTGAGGAGAGGATAGTCCCTTTTATATACGGAATAATTTCTGTTCGTTTTAAACTTTAATGCTGCTCTTTACTTTCAATTAAAAAAACTTGTCTTTTATTTAATTATCGGTAAGGACGGGATGGCTAAACGTCATCCCGTACATATCGAGCTTCCTATTGGTGTTAATGATTAGCCTAATCTTCCCTAGTTAAATCTTCTTTAGACATAAATTTATGGCTTTGATTCTATCTTAGAAACAAAAATCAAGAGCTAAAGAGATTTAAGAAAGAACTTCATCCATTCTGGCTTATGTCTTTTTATCGTTTCTTTTTATGTGTGCTTTTTCCTTGCAGCATGAATTCCTACGACGTAGCAAGACTAAAAGTTCGATTAAATGAATATAATATAAAATCAGAAAATGATGGGCTCAATACTATTGAACTACGTGTACGAAGAGTAACGAGGCATAAGAGGTTTAATGGCCAGACATTGGTAAGTTTCTATTTCTGCCACAATGAATGTTGTCTTGGACCGTAAATTCTACAGACCCTAAATTTGATTCAAATTATATGTTAAATTCAAAGCCAGCTATTCGTTAAGCTTAAATCAGTAATCTAGTTAAATTAAATTTAATAGCAGTTTGTAAATTAGTTACTGTAACTAGTTAAATTAGTTTGTAAACAGTATGAATTAAACTAGAATTAATTACTATTGGTAAATCATCAAATTTTTGAATTCAAAAAGAAATTTGTGTTAGTCTTTTAATTTCCTAAAAATTCACAGAAAAGCTAGAAACTGCACTAAAATTCTTCCGATTTGTCTTTTGATAGTTTTTACAATTTTTAAATCTATTTTTGCCAACTGTTTCTAAAAATTATTCATTGCTGCATCAGTAAACTGTTGTCGGGATGTGTGTTAATGCAAAAAAATGGCAAAGTTTTGTTCACTGGCTGTTTATTAGATGAATAATTGTCTATGGTTGATGCAGTAGCTATATCCTTCTTAGTAGAAAAGGGGAGAAGGTAGAATCTATTGCTTGTCTTATGTGTGGATCGTAGGATGAAAGTTTGATACATTTTCTTGTGAATGTTTCGAATTGAATGAATGGAGGCGAGAGATGTATGGTAAAGAAAAATTGAATGTGATATGGATGGTAGGTAGAATGAAAGAGACAAATTTCCCGAGTATTTAAAGGATAGCAAGGTTTGTCAGGATTGTAGCGGCACATCGTGAGCGTTTTCTTTAAATAGTATTAATTTATTTTAGTTAATTTGTTGTTTGTTTTGGTTAAGTAGATTTCCTATGGCCCACGGGCTTTTTCTGGAATAAATTATAGTTATTATTATTATTATCCTTATAAAGAGCGAACTAAAACCCATAGTACCCAAAAATTTACGCTAAAGTTTCTTACTGTTTTAAAAGGTAGAGTTAAGAGAAAGGGTCAAACTTTAGCATAAAGAGCGAGGCGTTGAGGAGGAAAAGCCCCTTTCGAATACGGAGTAATTTCTGTCCGTTTTAAGTTTTAATGTCGCTCCTTACTTTCCGTTACAAAAACTTGTTTTTTTATTTAATATATCAAAAGAATGGGTTCAGTAATTCGATTCCAACTGTGTAAGATTCACTGAGCTTAGTGTTACCCATTAAAGGCTACGAGCTTTGTAAATTTACCTGATTCGATAAAGGGGGACATACCCCCTAAAAAGTAAAATAATCTTAATGAAAATCATAAAATAAGATTTAACATATCAGGAAACCCTACAGTAGAGGTTTCAAACTCCAATCTGGGAAAAAATAATGTATTTTTTGTCTGAAAAAAGATCACGGATGCCTTTTTTTTCCAATGGATGATCACATCGATACAATAAAACTTAAATGGAGAGGGCCCATCCGAACGGAAATTAAGAGTTTTAGCGCCTTTTTCAAGTGAACATAATATTAGAGGTCAAGTAGCCCCCTTCCCACGCCCCGTTCCCCCAAAATCGTCCAATCGAAAATTTAAAATAGCCATTTTGTTCAGTATACATGAGAGATTGAATAGCTATGCCTTTGGAGGTAACTTGACCTCCCACAGCTCTCAGGAAAACGTCTTTAAGGTACATAATTTATGTATTGTTTAAGAATATAATTGTTATTGAGAAGTATGCATCTATTTTTCAGTTAGGGGCAGACTGAATTTTCTTCTGAAGGGTATTTCTTACTGGGAGGATTTTCCATGGGACGGAAAGTTTCTGGGGACTGAACTTCTCAGAAGAAATTTATATTGGGCAAATTTGCCACACATTCCAAAGCGAAATTCGTTTTATTTGTCTTACTTTCTCTTCACCGACTAAATTTTACATGCAAAGATGTTAAGGGTGATTTTGCGTAGAAAATTTTTACCAGGATAGAAATGTTTAGAGGATTTTTTTGTGGGAGGGTTAAATTTTTCTGTGGAGATGGAGCTGGATCTCCTGAGTGCAAAAAAAGATTGCAAACTAAAAAACAACTTTTTCAATAGAATAGAAGGAGCATGATCAACATTAAAACTTAAAACGAACGAAATTACGGCGTATATGACAAGGTTGATCCCTCTTCAATACCTCGCTCTTTAGGCTAAAGTTCAAATTTCGTCCCAGTTCTTTAAGAACGACTTCTGAAACACAAGGGTTGCTTAAGTAGAGCATTAATAAGCTTTTTTAAAGAATTAAAAAACTTTAGGGTGAAGGGTTAGGTATTAAGAAGGCTGCAATTTTTTGTGTTCCTTTTAAGTTGAAATGCTGCTCTTCACTTTCAGTTGGAAAACCTGCTTTTTATCTAATGATAAATAAGAAGCTGGTATAGAATGAAAAGAAAACCAGGGCTGGTATCAAAATACGTAAAATTTATAAAAAATATACATTTCGTAGAGACTTCTACAGTTTGTAAGTCTCCGAACACTGCATGTTTTTACCTAACATCTCAAGTCTAGTAAATTTTAGTATCTTAGTCTATGATTTGCTTGCCCCTACTACTATTTTCTAAAGGCAAGGAAAAGGAAAAGATAGGTACAGAAATTTTATGACATTTTTTTTTCAGTACAATGACATTGCCCTACTCACCTTGGAGAGACCTATCTCATTTAGCCCTGAAGTCAGCCCAGTTTGTCTACCATCACCTGAAGATAGGTCCAATACCTATGCCGGAGACATTGCAACTGTGACAGGCTGGGGTGCTCTTAAAGAAGGTTAGCTTATGAGAAATCGTTTTTAGGGAAATACAAGAAAATCAATATAAGTTGCAAATAGTTATTGAATATCAGAGTGATTTTGTGAACAAGGTTTACAAACTATATTGAAATATTTTAAAATGTTACACGCTCAAAAAGTTTCTGTTCACCACATATGGGAAACATTCTATGGCAATTAAGGTTTTCGCTGAAGATTGATATTATTAAATTGATTTTACTCATGACATTTTATGAAATTTTGTATAGTAAAAAACTTAGAGCAATAGCAATAATAACGATTCTATTTAATTTAAGCAATGGTAGTTATTCAGATATTTCAAAATTCAAATAAATAAAATCATTCAAATAATTGTTGTTAGGGTAATTGGAAAAAGATGAAAAAAAGCAATAGTGCTCGAAAATGACCGTCTTTGTTTATAAGATTTTACGTTTTTGGCTCGTACTCCCGTTTTCTTAATAGCACATCTCTAGATGTGTCCCACGATGCTCTCATCTTACCCCTGGAAATCTTTTAATCGCCAATAAAAGATGGTGTTATATCCTAAAGTCAATGAAATAATTAAAGGGCTTATGAAAGAGTTTTTAGATGGATTGCTGATTATTTAGGACTCGATTATGTAACAATAGCTTTTGGGTGGACACAGTCCCCCAGAGCCGGGGGTAAGAATCAAAGGTTATACCCTGGGGAGATAAGAGGTTTTCATGGAAGAGATGATCGTATAGACTTTGAAAGGGGTCATTTGATTGGGAATCGGAACTTCTAATGCCCTTTTTAAGAGTCAAATTGTTGGAGGGCGACTAGAAACGCACTGTTCGATAGGCAACTAGATAGGCCCACGCCATCTTTTTTCCAATTGCATCCGATTGAACTTTTGATCTGTCTTCTTGTTCAAATTAGTCCAAATATCAAATAAAATGCCTCTATTGTCGACGCAACCACCCCTCATTCATCAGGAAATAATTTCCCAATTCCTCAGGGATTCCTCAGGATAGAATTTTGTAAGAGGCGTATTTCACTGGAGATTGGGGGTTCTAGTTCTCTTTTTAATGAGTCAACAGTGATTAGAGAGAAATTAGCCGCCCCCACGCTCAATTTCCCTCAAATATATCGGATTGAAATTCTGAGATAGCCACTCTGTTCAAAATTAAAATTAGATAGCCTCCAGGGTTGACGCAATCTGGGAGCAAGGGTTGTAAGTTAAGCCCCGGAGGGCATATATTGTGTATATATGGAAGGAGTATTCATACTGCTGGACACTTTTTACTTTGATGCTTAGTTAATTTGATGTTGTTATTTTGATAGTAGTATTGATACTTCGATGAAGTTTTCATGTTTAAAACAAAATTTGAATTTGAAATGAGGAATGCTAGAAAACTAAAAACTTTGGCAATCAGAAACAAACAGAAATTAATTAAAATAAACTTTCCAAAAAAGAAGTTCTTCAAATAAAAGTAAAGGCCATATCAAACTTACGATGAGCACAAATATAAACCCAGAATTATTCAAACTCCAAACAACCACAAATTACTAACAGAAATTGAATAAACAATCATAGCAAAAAAAAAATGCAACTGATACTAACATAAATAAATCTTAAAACAAGGAAAAATAACAAAAACTAATGTCTTTTTCAAGCTCCTGGTGAAAGTCTTGTAAAGTGATTTTCAGATTAATTAATATGGTATACTGGGTAGAGATTGTCCAACAAAATTTAGAAGCTCTTTTTCTTTGCATTTCTCTTTTCCTTGTTTCCTTTATATTATCCTCTCTTTTCCTTTATATATAATATATATATATATATATATATATATATATATATATATATATATATATATATATATATATATATATATATATATATATATATATATATATATATATATATATATATATATATATATATATATATATATATATATGCGTATGTGATTTGTGTCAGTGTGTGAGGCAAAAATGTGATAAGACTGATTTTTTACTTAAATAATTTTTTCCTTCTTTCAAACAGCAATTTTATTCCCTTGAAAGTATTTTCTTTTGGCAGCTATACACTGATACAGGGATTTTTCTTACTGTTTGTTGTGGTGCTGTAAGTTTTCAATCGTAATGGTCTTCAGCGTGTCCGTTATGGTCTTGAAATGATTTCTAAAATCCTGAAATGATGCCCTTTGAGAATGTTCAAGAAATAAAAGAATTTGCTGAGACTGAGGTCAGGGGAATAGGGGGATGGGGAGCCATAGGAATGCCTTTTGAGGTAAAAATTCTGTTATGGAGAGGACAGTGTGAAATTGGGTGTCTTCATGATGGATAAGCTATTTCACTATAGTGTCTGGTATCAAGCGAATGACCTTTTTTCGGAGCCCTCGAGGACGGCTTTATAAAAGAAATTAGTTAATAGTATGTCCTGGGGAAACGAATTCTTTGTGGAAAATTCCCTTTGTGTAACAAAAAAGTCAGTCTTGATTTCATTTTTGTCTGGCTCATTCGATAGTTCTGTGGTCGAGGAGTTTAGATTGTGCCAGTCCTCACTTTGCTCCTTGGTCTCAGGATCTATGATCAGGATGAATAAAAAATACATGTTTCATCACCTATGATGACACGACTAAAGAAATCTTTCTAATTAGGGATTCTTTCCACAAGATCAAGACACTTGCTTTAGTGTGTCCTTCTGCTCAAGGCCTTTTTAGCACCCTTTTGGCACAGTTTTTTTTCGCAGGTGCAAATGTACACTCAGAATTTGATAAAAGGTAATTTTGTTCAAATTTAATCGTTCACTGAACATGCATAATTTCAAATGGCAGTCTGATCTAATACGAGTTTTAAAGCGTTCGATGTTTTCAAAGTCCTTCCTCCAATGAATGTTGTTCATTTTCAATATTTTTTCTGCCCCCCAATAGTACTTTGTGCGAGCAAAAACCTTTTGGTTGGGATAAGGAATTCCAGGCCTGTTTAACTTTTCAAACATAAAATTTGCAGATTCTCTTTGCTTAGTACAAAATCCAATGGCAAAACTTTGCTCCAAATTGTGGTGTTCCATTTTGCGGGACTCGCGACGAAAAAACTACTTCACATATCACAGCATCGAAAATCATAGCTTACAGACGGAGTAGAAACACGAAGCTCAAACTGAACATAGGGAGGGCTATCATAAATGATCTTGAGACAGGGAGGGCTATCTCAAGATCAAGGGCACATGGTTGTCAAATCACAAGTAATGTGAATCACATGTAAAACATGTAATGAGATTGGCAATACTGCAAGTGATATGGCACACGTGCAGAGTTACACATTATGTTAATGGATTTGAAAGGGATAGTTTTATCCCGTTAGAATTTAAAAGACGAAGTACAAAATTTATAGAAGATGACATGGGATGGAAGGGCTGAAGTAACTGTGAGCACTATTCCTTTTATGCACTCTCAAAGCTGATACTTCTGAAGGCCAAGACGCTATACCTCAATGAAAACGCATTATACATTGAATACTACCCAAAACTTGTACATATCGCCCCCTGAAAACGATTTTGCTGAAAATAAAAATTTGTGTTAATGCTAATTTATAAACGCTATCTTATGCAGAAAAAAAATCTCTTTCGAATGGTTAAATTGACTTCGCTGTAAAATACCTCTAACTGCCTGTATTTTGCAGCTCTCCTTTGGCGAATTTTATACTCTTTAAAGTGGTTTTGCTGAATCAGCATGGTCCGTTTTACCGAAATTTGCTGATTTACTGAACGAAAGTTGTTTACATGGTCAGAAAAATCTACGCTACAGCTATAGCCGATTCTGAGATACAAATGTCAAAATCTTAAAACTTTTGGAAAGAGTTTTTGGAAAGACCGATTCGGCGAAACCGCTTTCAGGCGACAATCTTACGTCTCATGGGTTCCTGCAATTCGTCTTATATTTAAAATCATTGTGCATAATTATTAATTTGATATATTAATGTTGATATTTTTTTAAGTTCTCCATGGTTTATTTGCATAATAACGGTTTTTTTTAGGTGGACGTCAACCAGACGTTCTGATGAAAGTAAATGTAACTGTACAAACAAATAGAGAATGTGAGAAAAACTATGGAAGCGATGCTCCAGGTGGTATTATCGATTCAATGTTGTGCGCGAGTGGCCCTGGACGAGATTCATGTTCTGTAAGTTTTATCCCTATAAATCATCTATAAACTTGGTTTGTGCTGCTGATTCTTAGCAGTTTCAAATCAAGATTCTAAATAGTAAAATTACTATGTTTTGATCTACGATCTAACAATTCATTGTAATGAAGTGTAAGTAAGTAGCAATTCTTGTTAATATTAACTGAAAACTCAGAAAAAAAAAGCAAAGATGCTTATAAAAAGCAATGACTCTGAGAAACTTTTCCGGATCTCAATATTTGTCTAATTGCTCTTTACATACGATTAATCTTGATCTTTACTTTATTTTTGAAAAATACTTTTCGATGAAGACACTCCGAGATAGAGGGGTCATTTAGCTTTTTTTTTCTCAAAATAAAGCATAATTCTACAAATAAACAATAGCCCCCTCACTAAAATAAAAGATTCTGCCCCCTTATCACTAATACTGCCATCTTCATCCTATATTCTTCATATTTATATCTTTCTAAAGACGGGAGGTCAGATGTTAAATCTGTAGTCTCCTGAATATTTAGAACAACTTCCAGCAAAAGTTTGAAAAGTTGGATCTAATACACTTTTCTGGAGCTTACGTACCGTTCTTCCCATAAAAGGATCCATTGGTTAACATTTTTACGGTTAATGGCAAATAAACGATTCTCCATAGTGGTTTGTTTTGTTATATTAACGACACGTGGCAATGATTTGTACGGACTGCATCCATTCTTTGGGATGAATGGTATGCTGCATGCCGTTATACCATCTGTGACTAGCATACCATACAAGTACCCTTTCAATATTTCTCTAAAGTTTTACTGGGTAATATTTGTGGCCTTGTCACAAGATCCTATAATGTAGATCTTGTGTAGCCTGTGGTATGTGGCATCTGTGTGGTATGTGGACCCTATTTGTGGCCTGTCACAAGGCCTTGCTTCAAGATCCCACAATGTGACACTTGCCTGTGATATGCTTTCTTTAGTTACTTATAATTACACCAGATCTTTGAATGTCCATTCGAATGAAATCCCTTTAATTAATATAGTGACAATGGACGGTGCATGATTGTCCTTTTTTTTAAGCAAGGAATGTCCAATTTTGCCAACATTGGCCTAAGGTCTGTCATCCACTTTGAGTTTTGTAGCACAACTTTAATCGAGATCTTATCCGTTCTGTGGGAGTTCCATTCCTTCTCTTAAGATAAGTAAATTCCACCGGCGGCGGACGTGTAACTAAACTGTGATGTAACTGAACCCCATTTAACGGAACCCTCTTATAACAGAGCCACCGTTCAACTCAAGTCTATTTGACTGAACTACTGTCTAACTGAGCCCCCTTGCAACTAAGGAAGACTTATAGGAAGAAAAATCTGTAAACCAAAATAAGATTATTGGAAGCTACAGTGATGATGGTGGTCATGTATGGTTCTGAAATTTGGGTGCTCTGAAGGACAGATGAGGATTTATTAGATGATTACTAAAGTAATTGTTTACGCATGGTTTCAGTAACCCGTCTGACTGACCATATTTCGTTCAGTAAGTTATACGTAAAATGCTGGTATATCCTGCTTTCGAGCGCAATCGTGACAGAAATGCTGAGATGATTAGGAAAAATTCTACTGATGAAGGATGAAAGATTGCTAAGGATCCTCCTTTTTGGCTAACTATCTACGGCCCGAAAAAAAATCAAGTAGTCCCTCAGTGGGGCGGGGGGAAGATCATAAGAAAGCAATTAAGGGAATTTGAACTTTTGGGAAGGGTGCTAAATATATTGGGATGGAGGAGGATTTTACATAGCTATGCTGGGTTTATGTGGCTTAGTGCTGCATATAGTTGTTGACGATAGCAATAGTAGTAGATAATTAGTATAGACTGATGATTTTCTAATATCAGTTTAGATCTGTAAAGATTTCTGGGAAATTTATAGGCTTTATTAACCGTCGGTATTGTATGGATTATTTCATCTTTATGATCGAATGCGCCAACGGGCCGCAGCACTGTCTCTTGAATTGAAATGTTTGATGTATAGTTTTTTGATAATTTTAAACCGACTGACCACCCCTGGATTTTTATTATTTGCTTTTTTGGCTGCCTACGGGCCTAAATGGTCATTTTGTGCCATAATCTGGCTCCCCTAGTTTTTTTCGCTGCCTACGGGCCAAAATCGTCATTTTGTGCCATAATCTGGCTCCACAAGTTTTTTTCTATCTAATCGCAAAGATTCCAAATGTTTGAAATTAAACAAGGTTTGTATTATCTGAATCATTTACTTGATACAAAAAGGACCTGAGATTCGCATAATTTACTCAAATCATTTGGCTTTGTTACATTCGATCTTGTTAAATTTGACTTAAGGTATTTTTTTTTTCAAGTTACAAACGTATCTAAAGAGAATGACCAAACCTAAAAAAATTTCAAAATTTCAAAACCGTTGCGATAGCAGCGTCATTCGCTTGAAAAAGATAGCACCTGAAACATGTGCAAACCATTGATGTTTTTTTGTCTATTTTAATTTTTTTATTTAAGAGAATTATCTTGAGTCGTAAGCATCTTTTAACAGAAAAAAAAACGAAATACAATTGTTCTAAGCCAGCTCTGAAATAACTAATTGCAACATCAAAGCTTCTTTGATTAAACCATAAAGATTTTCCAAAGGTTAAAAAACATACACAGACTTGATACAGATAGTTCTTTATCTTGTTTTGCTTTCTTTAAACTCGATTCAAGATAATTTTCTTGACTTAAAAGGATCTTTAAAAAAAACAAAATGAGTTTAAGCGGTATGATGCGACCATGAGACACACAGCAGCAAAATAAGTAAATCGTTAGTCAGGTATCAAAAGGTCGTATCTCCGTAATTGTAATTTTTTAGAATAGCAAATATCAAACATCACAGCTTTTTTATTTCCCCTCTGATACCTATAAAACAAAAACGTGTTGATATGTAAAATTAATGCATATGAATCTGTTTTTGTTTTACTACTAAAAAAGTTGAAAAGTTGAAAAGTACAACTAAAAAAGTTGTACGGTTTTTTGTTTGCTTTTCTGAAAATCTACAATTTTGGAGATACGGCCTCTTGATAACCAACTGACGAAATATTAGTGCAATGGTATCATTTATTCTTTGTAATTCAAATGCCACATTTTAGAAGTATGTTTAAAATAACTTTTAGGAAAAAAATGGAAAAATAATAAATGGAAAAATAAAATAAATTTACTAAAATCATTTGGTTTTGTTACATTCGATCTTGTTAAATTTGACTTAAGGTATTTTTTTCTCAAGTTATAAACGTATCTAAAGAGAAAGACCAAACCTTAAAAAATTTCAAAATGTCAAAAACTGTTGCGATAACAGCGTCATTCGCTTGAAAAAGATAGCACCTGAAACATATGCAAACCATTGATGTTTTTTGTCCATTTTAATTTTTTTTTAATTTTATTTAAGAGCATCTTTTAAAAGAAAAAAAAACGAAATACAATTGTTCTAAGTAAATCATAATGCATGTGAATCTGATTCTGTTTTACTACTAAAAAAGTTGAAAAGTACAATTAAAAAATTTGTAGGGTTTTTTGTTTGCTTTTCGGAAAATTTTCAATTTTGGAGATACGGCCTTTTGATAACTGACTGACGAAATATTAGTGCAATGGTATCATTTATTCTTGGTATTTCTAACACCACATTTTAGAAGTATGTTTTCACAAATGAAAGCTATTATCCACCTAGAAGTAATGGAAAGCCTGTAAATAATTTCTTAAACCACACTGCTTTTCCATTTACGAAAAATTAAGCACGAAAAAACGGGTTTTAATTTTAATAAAGTAGTGAACAAAAAATAATAATAAAACAACACTTTCGAATATTTTTTGCCCCACGTCCGGGAGCCTTTCTCAACGAAAAAAAACGAAAGAGCGAAAAAAAATTTATATGACTCACATAAAAAAAAACACGACAACTAAAACACACGAAGAAAAACAAAAAATAAAATAAGAACAACTCCCATTATAAGCAAACTTCCAGCACTGATGCTACAAAATAAGAATAAAACCAAAGCAATTGTCTATAGTGAATAGAGACGAAGGGGATTTCAGCATAAACTCAATTTATAATGGTTCAATTAAGGAGCCGTTAAAATCTTTAAACAGTAGTGATTTACATATAACTTTCCTGGAACAAGTGATAACCTTGTGAACAAAAGTCAGAATAAGGTCAAAGCTAGAAAAATCAATGGACTGCAGCTAAACTTGCAGCAAAAATCCATTTAATTTATGATTCATGAGTTTGTTGATTAACCTCTGAAATTTAGTTAGGGGTGATAGACCTGGGGTTTGGTGACCTTTTTGTTTGTTCAAGCAAATGTGGTATTTACTTTTAATAGATTTCCATTTATACGGTGAATGTTGAGAAGACAGTGACCCATGGTTTCACTATAGACATCTACTTTGGCTTCATTCTTATGTTCTAACATCAGTGCTGGAAGTTTGTTTGTAATGTGACTTGTTCTTGTCTATTTTTTTTCTTCGTGTGTTTAGTTGTCGTGTTTTTTGTGTGTGTGTTACTTTTTAAAAACATTTTTTTTATTTTTTCGTTTTTTTTCCTCCGTTGAGAAATGCTCTTGGAAAGCCTGCAATCTTAAAGTAAAGTTTAATACATAATTTCCAGAGTAGAAAAAGTAGATTTTTGATGTATTCTAGTTATTTTAAAGTATTTTTAGCGCGCTTTTAAGCTAAAGGTTCCACTGGCAATGCAAGACTGTTTATAATTGTGTGATATGTTGAAATTTGCTATTTAGTTCATTACCTTGTTGAAAACCTGCTAAAGATATATGTTTTCTGTGAGACACACAACTTAGCGACAAGTACTGAGCTGCGACTTGCTGCACAGAAAGGAAAATATACTTTTATATTGTTGAATCATGGATTTTAAAGTATTTTTGAGGCTGGCTTAGCACGTTCTGTCCGATCCGTCGCTAATGCATTTGCAAGAACTGACTTATTGCTAAATGTGGATAAATGTGAATTTCTTATATTTAATGGGGTTAGTTCGTCTTATCCTTTGGACTGCAGTTCTTTTTCTGAACCGAAAGTCACTTCTTTTCGATGACTTGGGATTTATGTTTGCAATTCTCAAAGTTCTTTTCGTTGTGAGACAATTCAGGATATTCAATTTTAGCTTAAACTGTGGTACTCTAAAATTGTTGGAAATTGTGGACATTACTGGCGACCAGCACTTACAAAGCTGTACTCGGAGTTTCTGCGACCATTTTATGTTATTTTGTGCTGGGTTTTGTATGCTTCTGAATAAAGGTGATGTAAAGAGGGGTCAAGACGAATTACTATTGGTATTGTAAGTTCTTACTTTGTTTACCACGATCATATCGGAACCGAAGGTTAATTAGTAAATATCAGGCAATGGATATTGTTCTCTCAGTGGAAAAATTAAGTTCAAAATTATTTGACGAAGCGCAAATCCGTCTTGGTCCTAGCAATCATCTTATCCGCCTCTTTTGCTAAATTGTTATTTATTTTTCTTGTATTTTGTGTTATTTGTAGCTCTTTCTTTTTTCACCTTGTAGTCCACTTTTTCCCTTTTCTAAGTGGGTAAGAAATAAATCATTATTATTATTATTGTTTATTCAAAAACCAAACCAGAATTATGATACTGCTTGGGCTTATTATTTGGGAATAAGAATGACATACATTTATACAAAAAATAGAAAAATCTTGATATTTCACCGTGTTTCTAACATATCTTCAAAGTTTATTTTAGTCCATAAAGACTTAAATAAAATAATTCAATATAATAATTAAACAATAAAAGGTTCGCTGAACACATGGGGAAAATTCAATCACAGCTGTCAAAAATATTGTAAATTTCCACTTATGTTGAAATTTAATTTTGTACTTGGTTGCAGCAGATGCTACAACCATGACATTAAACCACATTACTAGAAAATACATATTATGTAATATAGATATACTAAACATAAAAATGACATCCATACTACCGTGGACGAAAACATACGGGGCATACAACAAATACTACTACTACTACTACTAACAACTCACCGCAGCACCAAGCCCTCTGAGGCCGACACAACTACACGTGCTCCTCCTCCATCCCAATCTATTCAAAGCCTCCCTCTTTACACCCTCCCAGGAACTTCCCATTTCCTTTAGATTTTTTTCATGACATCCTCCCACACCAGACAAGGACGACCTGCTTTCTGTTTAGCCCTAGACGGTTAGTCAAAAGGACTATCTTTGGACTATTCTAGCCATCTCAACCTTTCTTTCATTATATCCCTAGAGTGTGGGATAGAACCACATTTTTCGTAGAGCCTACTGTTTGGAATACGGTCAGTCAAAACAGTCCGTAGGCAATTTCTCTGGAAAACTTCTTGCAGATCTTCATCCGCTCTTTGGAGCACCTTTGCTTTTAAACCATGTTTGACCACTGTCATCACTGTAACTGCCAATATTCTAATCTTGGTTTGCAGGCTTATCTTCCTATTCGTCCAAACTTTTTTTTAACTGTAAAAAAAAACTTGAGACTTGGCTATTCTACTTTCAGCATCTTCACTGCTTCCACCGTTTTTACTAATAACACTATCAAGGTAAGTAAAGCTGCCCACCCGATCAATCTTTTTGTTACTATACTTCACATTTTCATCTTCACTTACTCTTAGCTTTAGTGACTTAGTCTTCTTAACTTTAATTTTCAAACCTATTCTAAGACTTTGAACTCGCAAAACCTCCAAATGTTCATTCATTTTGCTCAATTTTTCACCTATGATGTTTAAATCAACATAATCTGGTACGGATTGTTGATAAGAACGAGAAGGAAGAAATAAAAAGTAATTATGGATAACTCTGACTTTTGTATTCTTACTGCTAAGGATATCGATACCATAAAGATACCGATTACCAATACCCGTAAATGTAATTTTAAAGACAAACCCGTAAATGTAAATATAATGCTTATTATTTCTTTTCAGTATTTCTTTTCACTATTCAATATAGTATTTCTTTTCACTTATTCAATTGAATAAGATTCAATTTTTAGAAGTTGCGCGTTTTAAACAATTTATATACAATGGTTTAGTTGACGCTGAATGAATATTATATAATTTATGTTAATTTATTTCTTGTATAGGGCGATAGTGGTGGACCGCTTAGCGTAGCTGAAGGACCACAGTGGGTTCAAGTTGGCATTGTTAGCTGGGGTATCGGTTGCGGACAAAACCCATATGCTGGAGTCTACACTAGGGTGACATCTTTTATGCCATGGATTTTGAAGAATTTAGTGAAGTAGAATATTCAATCTTGTAAAAGAATGCAATATTATTTAACTTATTTATTATTAAACGAAGAGGCGATTTCGAAATTGTATTTCTTTGACATTTATAGTTTCAGTAATAGAAATGTGAAAAATAAGATATATGTCTTATTCTAAGGATATTACCTACTACCTACTAAGAGAATCATAACAGAATTTGATTGAAATTCCAAAATTTTTCTCGTGTCTTATTTTATTTCCTCCTGTGCTAACTTTTTCCATTTCAATTGGAAGCAAATTTATGCTAAAGCTGAAATTAAATGTAATTCAATCTATTTGCTATTAAATTAAAAGATAGTTTTGAAATGGTTCTCTATTTTGTGCTTTTTTGTGTGTGTGAATCTTATAGTTCAAAAACATAATCGAATAAGAGTTTCAATAGGGATAAATCTTTTATTAGACAGTGAAAAACAAATACAACAGTTCTGAATAAGACATAGACAGTCATCATCATCAGCAGAAATACTAAAGTATTATAATTAACACAACCTATGTTTGTACAGAAAATACGTCATAAACTTCCGGATCACTCAATGTTACCGGTCCGTTGGTTTAAAAAGTTCGTAGACTTAAAAAGTTAAAGAGTTCATTCAAATTTTTGAGTTCCTTAATATTGCTAAAATTTATGTTTAACTCTTAATAGTGGTTTGCACAATCTTCCTCTTCTTCTAAATATGAATTGAATGTTGCTGAATTTATAATAATTTTTTTTTGTGTCTATCATCCCCATATATGTGACGTTGAATTTTTTTCGACAGACCACGCTGCATTTCGTTGACGAAACGAAGAAGAGTTTCAATAGGGACAAGTCCTTTATTAGACTGTGAAAAACAAATATAAAAGTTCTGAATATTTCGAACACATAGAAAGTATTCATCATCATCAGAGATGCTAAAATATAATAATTAACATACACTACAAACACACTAAAATACAAGACAAGTGAAGTAAATAAAAGATAATGAAAGAAAAATGACACAACTAGACGAGAGATAAAACATACACAAAACAAAGATAACTCAACTAACGAAAGAACCTCTAAAAGATAACACAACAATAAAACGAAAACAGGTGAAAACTAACGGATAAACAAACTAACTAAGGGGTGGAAGGGGCCCAGAGAAAAACATAATCCTTTTCCAGTTTTGAGCCTAATTTCCGCAAAGAAGTAAAAATGCCAGAAGCCCCGAAATACCGGATTATTTTCTTGTTCCTATAAGACCGGGGTAAATCAAGCAGAAAATTACAATAGAAGAAATATGATATACGCAATTCAGCCAGATGCTTATTTGTCAGGATAAGTGAAATACCAGACAGGAAAAGCATTGAACGGTCACAAAATCTTCTATATAGCAATGCAAGCGCTTTTCGAGAATTTTTTCTCGATTATGCCATAATTTTATTCTCGAGTATTTTTTATTTTAATATAAAATTAGTTTATATTATTTATTCTTGAGATTAGCCATTATTTTACCATAACGCATTTTAAGTTTTTCTTTAACACCCCGTACAAAATGGGTCCTAAAAGTTAATAGATTCAGACAAATATGAATGCCCGACCACTGCAAATCAGAGACACAACGGACGTAGAAGTTAGAACACGGAAGACGAATGGGCATAGACTTTGCATTAAAGACTAGGTACTCACACTATCAATATTCAATGACAGACCAACACTTTGGAAATGTTTTGAATAGATGATACGGAATTCGAGAGGCTCGATCTAGAACAGCTTAAAAGAAGTGTATCATCCGCAAATGCAATGAGATATTTACCAAATTACAAAAAAAGAGGCATAATTTTGGATAGTACACTGAGGACACAAATACTGAAAAAATAGGGTGAAAGAACACCCCCTTGACGCACTCCAGAACGGATTGGAATAATCCCACGAAAATTAGAGTGAAACTTTAACCGAACATGGGAAATACTATACCAAGACTGATAAACCCGAACGGCAGAAACTTTGACTCTAGAACTGACAAGGGAAAACATAACCTGAGTATGAGAAACATTGTCAAAAGCTTCATACATGTTCAGGGCACAAAAATGGAACTCAGATCCACTGGATCGAGCCACTAAAAGGACAGAAGCTAAAACACGGCTGGCATGTTGGCAACCAATACGCCGCCCGATCAAAAGTGGTTTTGACTGTTATCCATAATTTTTTTTACAAAAGGTAATAAAACATACTCAAAAACTTTGCTAAACTCACAGGCCACAGTTATGGGTCTATAGAAATCACAACTTAAAGGATCCTTCCCAAGCTCTGGCGCCAAGGCTACTCCAGTGCTTAGAAAAGAGCCAGGAACCAAAGAGGATGCCAAGCACATTTGGAAAAGCAGTTGCGGGTGGAACACTGAATCTTGCGGCTCAGTTTGAAGGTGGGAGTCAGCAATACCATCATGGTCAACAGATTTCGATTAAAGTTGTCTAATACTTTTCAGCACTTCCGCACAGGAGACTGGGAATATATGCTTCTGCTTCAGCTTCAAGAGAACTAATTAACTAGAGTTAATTAGAAGAGTGCTTAATCCAAAATGACAAAGGAATAATATCACTAGAAGCAGAGGGTTTCCAGCTTAGAGGAATTGATCATTTGTCTCCATTGAGAAGCAGTTTTTGGGAATTCATAGCCATTATACCGTACACTACCCAGATACCGCTTGAATTTTTATTTGGTCTTCTTTATCAGAAACATGGCTTACACTTGGGCCAACACCACTTCTTATCAAGCTTACTACCAGTTACTGGCAACCGGGATTGTGAAAAAGAAATGGAGACGCTTAAGGATATTGGGAGATGTTCTTAATCACACTCATCCTCGTCTGGTCAATGTTGTGTAGAGTTCCACTGTTATGAATGTACGTGTGTCTAGCATCTTTCGTGACTATACGGAAACCAACAGGTAAAGACTCTAAAATAAGTTCAGTGCGGCTTGACATATTGCATAAATCACAGTTGAAGTCGCCCATTAGAAGCCAATAGTACCCATAACTTTCAAAATTATTGATCAGACTGCTGATGGAGTAGCACACAGTTGCAAATTTCGTCAGAGAAGACAGTGAATTCAGCTTATGAGGAAGGTAAACATTAAACAGTACAAGATTACTAATTTTAATAACCAAAAACTTATCAGCCGAGTGGTACAATACAGGAGTGAGGAGTGACAAGGATTGTTTAACTAGGCAAGCAACTCCACCCGAGGGTCTCCCTCTGGTTTTACGAGTGTTTGTTGTACAAACAATGTGATTGTCACATCTACGGAGCAAATTGATACTGACTTGTGGTAGAGTTAACTAGAAGAGTGCTTAATCTAAAATGACAAAGGAATAACATCACTAGAAGCAGAGGGTTTCCAGCTTAGAGGACTTGTCTCCATCGAGAAGCAGTTTTTAGGAATTCAGAGCCATTATACCGTACACTACCCAGATACCGCTTGAATTTTTATTTGATCTTCTTTATCAGAAACATGGCTTACATTTGGGCCAACACCACTTCTTATCAAGCTTACTACCAGTTACTGGCAACCGGGATTGTGAAAAAGAAATGGAGACGCTTAAGGATATTGGGAGATGTTCTTAATCACACTCATCCTCGTCTGGTCAATGTTGTGTAGAGTTCCACTGTTATGAATGGACGTGTGTCTAGCATCTTTCGTGACTATACGGAAACCAACAGGTAAAGACTCTAAAATAAGTTCAGTGCGGCATGACATATTGCATAAATCACAGTTGAAGTCGCCCATTAGAAGCCAATAGTACCCATAACTTTCAAAATTATTGATCAGACTGCTGATGGAGTAGCACACAGTTGCAAATTTCGTCAGAGAAGACAGTGAATTCAGCTTATGAGGAAGGTAAACATTAAACAGTACAAGATTACTAATTTTAATAACCAAAAACTTATCAGCCGAGTGGTACAATACAGGAGTGAGGAGTGACAAGGATAGTTTAACTAGGCAAGCAAGTCCACCCGAGGGTCTCCCTCTGGTTTTACGAGTGTTTGTTGTACAAACAATGTGATTGTCACATCTACGGAGCAAATTGATACTGACTTGTGGTAGAAGATGCTCTTGGAGAAACAAGACATCAAAATCGTTTAATTTTTGGCCAATTGAATGATCTTTGTCCTTTGTAACATCGATGTTGAATGAACATATGGTTAAGTCGATATTAGCTGTCATTTTCATGCCTTTTGGGTCTTTCTGAGAACATCCTGAACGACACGACACTTAGACTGAAAGCAAAATGAGCAAAACCGTAATTAGCACACTTCGGGTAGCCTTGGCATAGAGTGTCTCTTGTAGACACATGGGAACCAGCGCATCTATTACATTTTATAGCTTGGTCGCATTTTACTGCTAAGTGATGCCGTGATTGATACTTGTGGAAGCAACGATGGAACTATATATTTTCAAAACTCTGAATATTACATATCCCATTTTTAAGCCCAACTGGCGAGCATTAAAGAGGGCAATAGCGTCTTTGAAAAGCACTTTCACTGAAGTCGAGTTGTCAATCCTTTTTTGCATCAACAACACCATCCCAGCCAATAAACAGCTCCGCTGCACAAGTTTTATCTACGCCTTTCCCAATTCCAAAGAATTTGTATTCTTCAAGTCTGGTGTCACAGTTAGTTAGCACGCTAGAAGTAGCGCCACAAAATTTTTTCGCTGCAGTAGTGTCAATCCGAACGAAAAGTTTATGACCCGAGGCTTTGACACTATGGATTGCTTCAAGACGGTGAATTTTGGTAATTGCATCCCTACGCTTAATTAGATTGTCCAAATCAATCAGGGTTTTCGAAATGACGATAGTAGCTTGATTTTCAACGGGTTTACTAGAACTGTAGTTTCTAGTAAACCTGTAATTTCTAATAAACTGTGACTCTAGAACTGACAAGGGACCTCGGCCACTAGACCCCAAAGTTAAAAATTTTTGTCTTTTATTAGCTTTTCCGAGAGAAAATCCGTGGCATAGGTTCACATCATCTTCAATTTCTTTTGTTAAGTTGCTTTGCAGAAAGTTCAGAACAGGAGAATGAATCAATAAACAGGAAACACTCTCATTCATTATACACCACCATGGAAAATCCGCACAGACACAAGTACATAGTATATAAATAGTACATAATATCAAGTGAAAATTTGTATATAGTATGTTCTAAAAAATTAACTCAATGCGCAACACTGTCGCGGCGTTATCTCCCTGGGATGTACCCCAATAGACAAGGAAAGCGTCAGTTCCCGTTCACCTGACCCTGCAATTCGAGGGAGACTCTCCAGGCAGGAATAACGGCGTTTGCAACGGGGAAATTCTCCTCTTCTCCTGATCAATTTGGGTTACTTTGTAAAAATCTTGCAGATCACTATGCGAATCAATTGTTGAGAAAAGTCACTGAATCAATTATGAAATATAGGTCAGGATTATAAGTCAACTATAATCCCAAGCCAATTATTGCGAAATGTCAAATTATTTCACTTAAAAAAAGCACTCACTGATTTAATAATGTTCGTAAAATATCCCATTTTAGTTGTTCTCACTCTGAACTCTGAAACAATAATGATAGGATAAAATTGGGTTGAAGTCTGAAACCATACAATAGGGTTGACAAAATCTTCTTTTTCATCTAATTGTAGACAAAATTCTGCTAAATTTGTAATTCTTAGTGAAGTTGGCAATTAGTGAATTTTTCGTGGTCATCACCCCCCCACCCATATATATGACGTTGAACTTTATCCACGGATCACACTGCCTTTCTTTAAGGAAACGAATAAGAGTTTCAATAGGTAAAAGTCCTTTATTAGACAGTAAAAGACATATGCAAAAGTTCTGAATCTTTCCAACACACAGACAGTATTCATCATCATTCATCATTCTTAGTGAAGTTAGCACAATATTCTCCTTCTTCTAATTGTAAACAGGATATTTCTGAATCTATAGTTCAAAAATTTTCATGGTCTATCATCCTAATTTATAGACATTTTTTCCATAGACCGCACTGTCTTTCTCTGACGAAACGAATAAGAGTTTCAAGAGGAATAAATCCTTTATTGTATAGTGGAAAACAAATATAAAAGTTCTATACTTCCTGATATATCGATTCATCTGTGCCCATGCTCTTTTTTCTCACTGATCTAGACTCTGATTTGGCAGAAAAAAACATATGGCAGAAAATAACTTAATGACCTCTTGTTTTTGCCCGTCATTAACTGAATATATTGTGACAATACAAACTAAAGCTACAACTTTGTGAATGATTTATCAGCCCTGCTGAAATACAAGCTCATTGAAACGTCAAAAGTAATCCCCCCGTTCATTAGTGACCTAAAAGACAAATTAGTGCAGTTCAATAGGGCTTTAGATTAACGATAATAAGACCAAAGTATTGCGCTTGAATTATCTAAAACGAAAATTTTCTTGCTCTGATTCCAGGTACCCTACCATTCTGACTGCAGTTACCCTTGGTGTGACGTTCAGTAGCCATTATTCACTTAGCCTGCATGTTACACGATACGTGTAAGAAAATTAACTATATGCAGAGATCCTTTGCCACATTGCGTCGATTCGGTTTTCCTATAAACCAATTAATCCTTGCGTACAGGTGTATTTTCGTCATTTGCTTGAATACGCATGCCCAGTTTTTGGACCACAAGTGCACAGCATCTAGTACCTCACTGACAAAATTGAAACAATGAAAAAAGAAGCCTTAAACATCATCCTAGGAACAAAGTGTTTTTGAATCTACCCCCACAACTTAACAAATCCTAACCCTCAGAGAATGGAGGTACCATCCGATGTGAGTTTAGACAATCTGTGCTTTTGAATGATAAACACCATTGCCTATTACTCCTCGCCACTGCAGTCAGCCGAAACACACGCTAAAAGAACAAGCTTAACCCCTTCACTACAGAACTAATCGCCGCAATAATTCATTCGTTCTTTTTTTTTTTACTAGTTAGCACTAAAAGGTAGCGTAAATTATTTTCAGCACTAGCCGTAAGCACGAAACCTTTTTTTTATTTGATTCTTGATTTAGTTTTACGTCTTCCTTAGCTTTCCGAGAAAGTTAAACTTAATATTTTATTCTTTTACTGAGATGCTGCATCTCTGTGTCGTTTTGAAACCTGGGATACACTTAAACTTTTTAGATTCAACTCAACAGTTGCAATAGTTGTTTGTAATATTAGTAGTACCAGTAGTTGTAGCTGTGTCAGGAGCGGTAATACTCACAGCCACAGTCGCAATCGTACTAATAGTAATAGTAGTAACAGTACCGAGTAGTCACAGTCACAGAAAAAATATAAAAATATTTCGGCGGGCATTACAACAAAGCTTGAGGTAAGTGCTCGCCATTTAGTAAAAGTTTTCAATACTTGTCAGATATTATTTTCAAACAGAAAAATTTGATAGTCTTTGGTATTACAGAAAACATGCATTTGGAGACAAGAAGAGAAAAAAATGTCGCCAATTTGGCCGTTCTAAATGACGAAATATTTTGAGATTGCTCTTTTAAGTTCAGTTTTTCTGTAGGGCTTGGAAAACCGTAAGAGAATAAAGTTAGATCAATTAAGATCGTTTTTAGATCATTAGTGGAACCTGATACGGCTTGTCATTTTCTCCTATTGAACATGAAATTACTTCAAGCTCAACGTCCTCAGTTCGGAATATCTCATGACCAAACCAGTGTAGAACTTGCTGAAAAAAAGACTTACGATGCATTGAAAATACAAATCGAGGAAAAGATGTCAGCCGGCGAAAAGGGTTGGAAAATACGTCGTGACAGTAATGGATTGGCTAATTTTTGTGCCCCATAGAAAGGACTAGTTAAAAATTGATGAGTTTAAGTGTTTTGTATACTGATGCTGACTATTTATGCAATAAGTTCGATGAATATAGTGCAAAAATCTTTGAGAGAAATTCACATATTATAGTAGTCACGGAAACTTTACTAAAGAACTGCAGTGATCCACCTGTTTACCATTTGCCCCGAAACGGTTATTTTCTTGAAGTTAATGTGAGAGCAAAGAGAGGGATTTTTGTGTACATATCTCGTTTACTATCACACAGCATGGTGAAAGATTTTCACTCTCATTAACTGTGTCTGTTTGTCTTGGTGTACATGTTACTGGCCCTAGAACAATAATTCTTTTGGTTGCGTTTTATAGAAGTCCTTCATTAAATGATAAGTTTGGTTTCGTTTTAGTTTTTTCTTGGGTTGTCTAAAATTAGTTATCCAGTCCGAGCAGCTGGTGATTTTAATCTGCCAAAGATATATTGGCAAAATCTTTGCACGGAAGCTTTTGAGAATATTATGGAGCAAAGTTTTTTATTAGCTGTTGTTGAAAATCATTTTTTTCAGCATGTGATTGATCCAACAAGGTTAAGACCTGATAAGACTCACTCAACACTAGACCAAGTCGACTGATTCTGTATCAAATATTGATTTTTGCCCGCTGTTGAGAAAAAGCGATCACGTTGTTTTAGATATTAGTTTAAGATTATCTATTCCGGAAGTTAAATCGACGAAGACCCGGTGTGATTATGCAAAAGCTGATTATGGTGGATTTAAGGAATTTACTATTGACTTAAACGAAATCAATGTATACGTTTCACGAAGAGAAAAATCAATATGAAGCACATTTCATGACAATGCAATAAAAATATACCAGGTTTCTCAAAGCAATAAATCATGTTCCACGAAAAAACAGGTTTCACGAGGAGAAAAATCGATGTATAAGTTTCACGAAGAGAAAAATCAACATGCATCAAGTTTCATGATGAAGAAATTGAAATATAGCAAATTTGTCGAAGACATAAATCAACATAAATTAATTTTCTTGAAGAAATGATCAACATGCAGCAAGTTTCACGAAAAATATGTAGTTTCAAGTTTCACGATATTAATAAATAATATCATTCTTTTACAAAGGAAAATTCAACATGGAACAAGTTTCATGAGGAAACAATATCATGGTAAATTAAGTTTCACGAATGTTAAACAAACATACAATAAGTTTCACGAAGAAAAATATAAAGATGAATTAAGTTTCATGAACAAAAATCGGCACGCAGCAAGTTCCACCAATAAAACTGGTTTTACAAAGAGAAAATCAATATACAAGTTTCACGAAGAGGAAAATCAACGTGAAACAAGTTTGATGAGGAAGAAATCAAAATACAACAAGTTTCTCGAAAACATAAATCAAGACGCATTAAGTTTCCTGAAGAAATGATCCACATGCAACATTTTTTCACGAAAATAAGCCAATATGTTTCACATTACATAAAGAAAAAAAGCAATATGCAACAAATTTCAAATAACTCAGCAAGTGACAAGTCTCATGAGGAAGAAATCGACATACATCTTGTTTCAAGAACAATAAATCAGCTTGTAATAAGTTTCATGAACAAAAAAGAATTAACATGCAAAATTTTTCACAAAGAAAAATATCAAGATAAAATAAGTTTCATGACGGAAAACATCAACGCACTACACGTTTCACGAAAAAAACTAGAAGCAAGAGTTTCAGGATGAAAAATTAACATGCAACAGGTTTCACGAAGAAATAATCAACATACATGTTTAATGGACAAAAAAAATCAACATGCAACTAGTTTCACGAAGAAAGAAAATCAATATGCAACATGTTTCACGAAGAAAAAATCAACAAAGAACAACTCTCATGAATATAAAATACAAAAACAACACGTTTCATGAAGAAAAACGTACAATAAGTTTCACGAAGAAAAATATGACATACAATATTCTTGTTTGAAAATTCTCAGATAGTCAACTGGTTCGAAAAACTAGACGAGTCTCGAATTTCAAAAGCCTTTTGAGTCTTGAAAGACTTTTGATGATACATGAAGGTGTACCATATTCTAGCCATAACAATACTCTCGCTTTTAATTCATCTCTAATAGTACAGTCAAGTTCCAATTGAGTAGAATAATCTATTAGTAAAACGTATTATGAACAAGCCCCAATATTATCTGATAACGCCCTTTAAAGTTTCACTTAGTAAGCAGATTCTCATCGAATGTAAAGAATTTCTAGTAATCGATTTCCACCCTGCATGTCAATTATTGCAGCCATATGGGAGCACGCAATCCATTTAATCATTATAGTATGCGGGAACAGGGGATTCTCCTTGCGCACAATAGATTATCATGTAGAAAATATTCATCAACTTAAAATATTAGAATGGCTTTCGTGTTCCACCTGTCCGTTTCATTCCCTTGAGGGGGAATCCCTTTCGACTCCTAACACAGACAAACAATCTTTAGATTATAAGGGTTCTCTGAAAAAAATGTCATGAAAAAAAAAATCTCTTAAACTATTATGTAACACCCACGTGTGTGTCCCCCTCAGTTCAAACCAGGGGTTCCCCCCAGCTTGAATAGTGGACACTAACAAGTCCTATTAAGCAACTTCCTAAATTAAACAAAAGCTATTATATAACAACCAAAGAAAAAACCCTCTATTATGTAGCAAGCATCTGCATCTCTTAGAAAAGAATTTCACATAGGTGTTTTATACTATTTATTGGTGCACTATAGTAGTACGTCAGTCCCAGCTGTGCATATTAACGTCTTGAGATGCTAGCAATTCCAGGCACACCCCCTATATGTCTGCTTATAACCATGGAGGGATATTACAGATAATAAAGTTACCTGCACAAAATGAACCCATTTTCTAGAATTTTTGAAGATATGGAGAGCCAAAGCAGAATTAAAGTTGTCATTTTTATTTTCAAATCTCAGGGACTTGTCTGTTGAAATTTTTGGTCATGCAATCGTTCCCTCAGTGGCTGATAGGTCCTACCACTGTAAAATTTCCCACATAAACGTGGGACCCCAGTACCTAGTATAGGGTCAGTTTTACCCTTTCCCGAGTTGAAAAAATTCCCACTTTTGTTCAGTTTTGAAAGAAAGAGAGAGATTATGGTTTTTCCTAAAAATTACCAATTGTGAACTGGTAGTAGTGTCTGTGTTTGACTGAATCTTGATAATTTTCCATTTCATATGTCTCTAACTCTAAAAAGAATCCAAATTCATCTCTCTCAGACTTTGGTAAAACCTATAATTCACTTATTTCAGAACTACCACAACAGTTTTGAGCTGATTTTAGTGTATGTGTCTTACTGAATTTAGATTAATTTCCATTTCACATGTCAACTACCAATTCACAAGTGATACACTAGAGTCTGCAATAAGGGAATTAGTTTTTTCCCAAAGTCTGATAGAAATGAATCTAATCTTTTTTTGACTTAAAGACATATGAAGTGGGAAATTATCAATTCAGTGAAAAACAGACACTACTATCAGCTCACAAGTGATATACAAGAGTCTGAAATAGTTGAATTAGGTTTCTTACCGAAGTCTGAGAAAGATGAATCTGAGAGAGATTCACTTCGCATGGCTGACCATGATAAATCAACTGAACCTAAGTGAACTCAAGTTGAATGAAGCTTTTTGAAAAATGGTGGTGTTGTAGGTTGCCTTCAGATACCCTAATGAAGGTAAAAATTATTTGTGTTTCCCACTTTCTATGTCTGTAAATCTAAAAAGAATCCGATAAATATCTCTAAACCATTATTAAGAACATAATTCACCTAGTATCGTCTGTGTCTGACTGAATCCTGATAAATTCTTTCTTCAAATATCTCTAACTCTAAAAGGAATCCAATTCATCTTTCTTATGCTTTGGTGCAAAACCTAATTATAGACTCTAGTATATCGCTTGTGAGCTGATAGCAACGTCTGTGTTTGACTGAATCTTGAAAAATTCACCCGTCATATGTCTCTATCTCTAAAAAGAATCCGATTCATCTCTCTCAGACCTAAGTAAAACTTTGACTCATCCATTTTGGACTCTAGTATACCACATGCAAGAGGGTAGTAGCGTCTGTGTTTGACCGAATCTCAACAAATTCCCAATTCATATGTCTATAACTCTAAAAGGAACCCAATTCATCTCGCTCAGACTTTGATTAAAACCTAACTGACCTATTTCAGACTCTAGTATACCATTTGTGTTTTGGTATTTGTGTCTGTGTCTGACTGAATCCTTATAAATTTGCAGTTCAAATGTCTCTAACTCTAAAAAAAAATCCAATTCATCTCTCTTCGTCTTTGGTAAAAAACTAAATAAGTCTATATCAGACTCTAGCATTTCCTTTGTGGTTTGATAATAGTCTGAATCCTGGTAAATTTAATCTTTTTATGTGTATAGCTCTAAAAAAGAATCCTATTAATCGCTCCCAGACTCTGGCAAAAACCCAATTCACCTATTTCAGATTCTAGTATACCAATTGTAAGTTAATAGTTTTATTTGTATCTGACTGGATCTTGATAGATTCCCACTTCATATATCTTCAACTCTAAAAGGAATCCAAGTCATCTCTCTCAGACTGTGGTACGAAAAACCTAATTCATCTATTTCAGACTCTATTATATCACGTGTCAGCAGGTAGTAGCGTCTGTGTTTCACTGAATCTTGAGAAATTCTCATGTCATATGTCTCATAACGCTGAAAAGAATCCAATCCATCTCTCTCAAAATTTAGTCAAAACCTAATTCACCTATTTCAGACTCTACTAAACCGCATGTGATCTGGTAGTGGGTTACTGAATATGGGTAAATAGCCACTACATATGTCTATAACTCCAAAAAGAATCCGATCCACCTCTGTCAGACTATAATAAGAACCTAATTCACTTATTTCAGAGTCTAGAATAACACTTTTGAGCTGATTCTAGTGTCTGCGTCTTACCGAATCTTGATAGATTTTTGCTTCATATGTCTCTAACTAAAAAAAGAACCCGACTCGTCTCTCTCATACTTTGTTAAAAGCCTAATTCCTGTATTTTAAAATTTATTAAACCACTTGTGAACTATTATTTTTGTCTGTGTCTGACTAAATCTTGATAAATTCTCAATTCATGTGTTTCTAACTCTAAGGATCTGATCAATCTTTCAGAATTTATTAAAAGACGTAATTCACCTATTTCAGACTCTAATATACCACTTGTGAGTTACTACTAGTGTCTGTGTTTGACCGAATTTTGAAAAGTTTCCACTTCATATGTCTTTAATCCTAAAAAGAATCTGATTCATCTCTCTTTGATTTTGGTAGGAACGTGATTCAAGTGTTTCAGCCTCTAGCATACCACTTGTGAAGTGATAGCAGTGTCTATGTTTGACTCAATCTTCATAAATTCTCAATTCATATGTCTCTAACTCTAAAAATAACCCGATTCGTCTCTCTAATACTTTGATAAGAACCTAATTCATCTACTAAACACTCTAGTATATCACTTGTGACACTGTAGAAGTACAATTTCCTACTCCTTATATCTCAAAATATAAAAAGAATCCGGTTCATCTCTATTAAATTTGGGTAAAAACCTGATTCACCAATTTCAGACACTAGTATACCGCTTATGAGGTGATACTAATGTCAGTGTTTGACTGAATCTTAATAAATTCTTACTTCATATGTCTCGAATCCGATTAGTCTCTCTAAGACTTTGGTAAAAAGACTTCATTCACCTATTTCAGACTCTAGTATACCACTTGTGAGCTGGTAGTAGTGTTTCTGTTTGACTGAATCTTTATGATATCCCACTTCATATGTCTCTAACTCTAAAAAGAATCCCAGTGATCTCTATCAGACACCGGTGAAAAACCTAATTCACCTATTTCAGACTCTAGTTTAACACTTTTGAGTTGATAGTAGTTTATGTGTCCGACAAAATTTTGATTAATTCTCTCTTCATATGTCTCTAATTCTGAAAAGAATCCGATTCTTCTCATACTTTGGTAAAAGCCTAACTCAGCAATTTCTGACTCTAGTATACCACTTGTGAGCTGATAATAGTGTCTGTGTATGACTGAATTTGGACAAATTTACACATGATATGTCTCGAACTCTAAAAAAAAAATCCGATTCATCCCTCTCCAACTTGGATAAAAGTCTAATTCATCTATTTTGGACTCTAGTATACCACTTGCGAGCGGGTAGTAGTGTCTGTGTTTGATTGATCTTGATAAATTCTCACTTCATATGTCTCTAACTCCACGAAGAATCAAATCCATCTCGCTCAGACTTTGGTAGAAGCCCGATTCACCTATTTCAGACTCTAGTATACCATTTGGGGGTTAATAGTAGCGTGTTTTTGTGACTGAATCTTGATAAATTCACACTTCATATGTCTCTAACTCTGAAAAAGAATCCAATTAATCTCTGTTCAATATTTTAAACAAAATTCGTCTATTTTAGACTCTAGTATACCTTTAGTGGGTTGATATTAACGTGCGTTTCCAACTGAATCTTGAAAAATCTGCACTTTTTAGTTCTATAACTCTAAAAAGGATACGATTCCTCGCTCTCAAACTATGGTGAAACCGTAATTTACCTTTTCCAGACTCTAGTATTCCACTTGTAAGCTAACAGTTGTGTGTATTTCTGACTGAATATTGACAAATTCTCGCTTAATATGTCTCAAACTCTAAAACGAATTCGAGTCGTCTCTCTCAGACTTAGGTAAAAAACTTAATTCACTTATTTTAGATTCTAATATAACACTTATTATCTGTTGCTTACTCTAAGAGAATCCGTTTTATCTTTCTTAAAATTCAACAAAGACTTAGTTTATCTATTTCAGACTCTGGTATACCACTTGTGATCTTGTAGTAGCGTCTTAGTTTCACTGAATCTTGACAAATTCCCACTTCATATGTCTTATAACACAAATAGATCCAATTCAGCTCTCACAAAATTTAGTAGACACCTAATTCAAATATTTCAGATTCTAGTAGACCACATGCGAGCTGATAGTAGTGTCTGTGTTTTACTGAATTTGGATAAATTCCCACTCCATTTCTCTATAATTCCAAAGAGAATCTTATTCATGTCGGTCAGACGTTGGAAATAACCCAATTCACTTGTTTCTGAGTGTTAGAATACCGCTTATGAGCTGGTACTAGTGTCTGTTTCTGACTGAATCTTAATGTATTCTCACTTATTATGTCTCTAACTTTAAAAGGAAACCGATTCATCTCTCTTAAATTTTGTTAAATACCTAATTAACCAATTTTAGACTCTGGGATACCACTTTTGAGGTGATACAAGTGTCTGTGTTTGACTGAATGTTGATAAATTCTTCCTTCGTGTGTCTCTAACTCTAAACAAGATCTAATTCGTCTCTCTCTTACTTTGGTAAGAACCTAGTTCCTCTATTTCAGACTCTAGCCTACCAATTGTGAGCTAACAGTTGTCTCTGTGTCTGACTGAATATTGATAAATTCTCACTTTTCGTGTCTCTAACTTTAAAAAGAATCAGATTCTTCTCTCTCTGACTTCGGTAAAAAACAAATTCACCTATTTCAGACTCTATTATACTACTTGTGAGCTGGTAGTTGTGTCTGTGTTAGACTTTCCTGTCTGCGCTTTAGCTCCCAGGCCTCAGGTATGTTCTCTTTTTTATCTTATATGTTTTTGGCTATTGTTCTTTTTTGTTGTTGCTTATATTGTATTTTTTTTGTATCCCCCTTTTATCTCTTGCCTCGGAGCCGTATGAAGGGGTATAAGAGTATTGTATTTTCATTTTGTATTTATTGGTGAATAAAACTCTGAACTCATAACTCTGAACTAAATCTTGATAATTTCCCACTTTATATTTGTCTAGCGCTAAAAGGATCCGATTCATCTCTTTCAGGCTTTGGTAAAAACCTAATTTACCTATTTAAGATTTTGGTATACCACTTTTGAGGTGATAGTAATGTCTGTGCTTGACTGAATGTTCATAATTTTTCACATAATATGGTTCTAACTCTGAAAAGCATCCGATCCACCTCTCTCATACTTTCATACTTCAATTCGTATATTTCAGACTTTAGTATACCACTTGTTGGTGATATTTATATCTGTGTTTGACTGGATCTTGATTATTTCCTATTTCATATGTCTCTAATTTTAAAAAGAATCTGATTCATCTCTATTAAACTTTTCTAAACAACCAAATTCATCTACTTAAGACTCTAATGTATCGCTTTTTAGCTGATATTATTGTCTATGTTTGACTGAATCTTGATAAATATCCGCTTCATATATATTTGACTCTACAACAAGGATCCCATTCACCTCTCTCCGGCTTGGGTAAAAACCAAATTCATCAAATTCAGACTCTAGTATACAATCAGTGAGTTGGTAGTAGTGTCTATGTCTGACTCCATCTTGATAAATTCCCACTTCATGCGTCTCAACTCTAAAAAGAATCTGATTTATTTCTCTCAAACTTAGGTAAAACCTAATTCATCCATTTCAGACTCCAGTATACCACTCGTGAGCTGGTAGGAGTGTTTGTGTTTCACTTAATCTTGACAAATTCCCACTTCACATGTCTCTAACTCTAAAAAGAGTCCATTGCACATTTCTTAGACTTTGGTGAAAACCTAATTCATCTATTTTAGACTTCTGTTTAACACCTGTGAGCTGGTATTAGTGTCTTTGTCTGTCGGAATCTTGATAAATTCTCACTTTGTATGTTTTTAACTTTAAAAGGAATCCAATTCATCTCTGTCAGACTTTGGTGAAAAACGTAATTCACCTATTTCAGACTCTAGTATGCCACTTGTGAGTACGCTTGAGCCTGTGTTTTTTTTCTGTCTGGACTATGGAAAAAAAATATTTGGCTCAACCCTCTCAGAATTTGGTAAGACCCTTGTTAAACTCTCTTGGATTCTAATATATCTCCATTTGAACCCACTGGTAGTATCAATGTCTATTCAAATATAACGACATGTAGAATATCACCATAAAAATGAGAAATGAACGCGAAGCTATTTTTCTAAAAGAAAAAATCACGATTAACTTATTTATAATCGTTGGGAGGGGAGGGGGCTATGTGGGAGGATCTTTCCTTGGAGAAATATGTCATGGGGGAACAGAAATGAAATTCAATGAAAAGGGCGCAGGATTTTCTAAAATTACTGTAAAAAAACAATGAAAAAATAAACATGGAAAAGTTTTTTCAATTGAAAGTAAAGAGTAGCATTGAAACTTAAAACCAACAGAGATTATTACGCACATGAGGGGTTCTAAAAATACTTTAGCATAAAGAGCGAGGTATTTAGGAGGAGATAAATACCTCGCTCTTTATGCTATAGTATTTTTAGTAATTTCAACTATTTATTCTACGGCCTTTCTAATTCAGGGGTCATTCTTAAAGAATTGGGACAAAACTTACGATTTAGTGTAAAAAACGAGGTATTCACGAGGGTACAAACCCCCTCATATACATAATAAAAATTAAAGAATATAAAAGTTTGTTACGTAAGTTAATTCTTAAGCTACGTATATTTTTTACTAATAAAAAAATTCGTTAAAAATTAAAATTTATAGTTGTCTTTTTATGTTACCGAAAAATTGCATGGCAACTAGGCCTCCTTCCCCATCCCTTATTTCTCAAAATCATCTGATCAAAACTAAGAGAAAACCATTTAACCAAAAAAGGAATTAATATGCAAATTTCATTTTAATAATTTATGTGTGGAGAGCCAAAATCAAACATGCATTAATTCAAAAACGTTCAGAAACTACATAAAAAAACTAGTTTTTTTAACTGAAAGTAAGGAGCGACATCAAAACTTAAAACGAACAGAAATCACTCCGTATATGAAATTGGTTGTCCCCTCCGCAATCCCTCGCTCTTTGCGCTGAAGTTTGAATCTCTGCCACAATTCTGCTTTTTAAAACAATTAAAAGCTTTAGCGTAAAGAGCGAGGGATTGCGGAGGGGACAACCCATTTCATATACGGAGTGATTTCTGTTCGTTTTAAGTTTTAATGTCGCTCCTTACTTTCAGTTAAAAAAACTAGTTTTTTTATGTAATCATACTGTAAATTGACCTGACCGAATCTTGGTTCCCTATTCCACAAAATGATCTGATGGCAGTATTCTGCAGTGCGCGGATTGGGCGAAGTATTGAGGGGAATGTCCCAAGCCATACAGATGAACAATACAAAATATACGGATGAATCAGAGAAAAATATAACAACCGTAAAACATTTGAAGGAAAAAAGTGTTTTAATTTACGGATAATCCCTAAATTCCGCGATAGTATTCTACTTATAGCTTTTATATGGTACTTAAATGATAAAATTTCGTCAATAATAATTCCAAGGTACTTAACGCAACTTGACCTCTTAATAATGCCCTTTGGTGAAGCTATTTCCGTAATCCAAGGATAATAATTCGGGGATCGTGAAAATATAATTCATTGTCTTTTATTATTATTATTATTATTATTATTATTATTATTATTATTATTATTATTATTATTATTATTATTGTTATTATTATTATTGTTCTTACTATTGTTATCAATAGACCGAAATTAAAAAAAAAAAATACATTCATGAAAACATAAATGAAAAACAACTCTTTGTTAACTGCGTAACAGCAAATCTGTTAAATTATTGATTACTAATTTTTGATTATTAATTATTTTGATTATTATTTGATTACTTGATTAATTATTGATTATTATTTTTGATTATTTTGATTATTAATTGATTATTAATTATTAATTATTGATTATTAATTATGGAGATATGAGGAAGTGTTTCTCTTGAAAAATATGGTTGTTAACACTATCTCACTTATTAAGGTGAATCTAGCTTAATGTCAAAAATCTTAGCAACAAGGACAACTTTAATTACTTTAATTGTTGATATAATTATCATTTCATAAAGGGTGTAACTCGTAAAAATAATCTTTTCGAACCAGGACACAATTTTGAATTTGCAAGCTGCACTTAATGTGCAATAATTCAAACTGTGAAGCATAACTATTATTAAAGGCTTTAGTAATGCTTGTCAGACGTAATTCATTGTTTTGAAGGTCAAAGAATTTGTAACGAGGTCATTACCATCACACAAGAAGAAGACAACATTATTTATATAGCCTTTCTCAATATGTAAGTGCAATTTCGTAGCATTTTCGGGTCGATATATTTTTAGAATTCTAAAAAACTAGCACTTTGCTGGAAAGTAAGCTTGCTTCAGATTCTTGGAGAATTTAGATTGTATACCAAAGTTAGCCAGACCATGGCTAGAGGAAGACTATTGACAGCTTTAAAAGTTAGCCTTTTATTTTAAGTAGGCTACTTGAGGATTTTTGTATTCTTAAGAGAACATTTTGAATTTGATGTCCGTTTTTTGTTTTCAGCGCTGGTTTTTTCCGATTTTTACAAATATCGGGATATGTCACCACCGAGTTTGCTTTGAGCTAGTTTTGTATATGTATATAGGACAAATAGTAAAACATTTTTCGTTTTACTACTAAAACATTATAACAGTAAAACAGTTGCACTATTAAAACAGATCAATAGTAAAAGGGCTTTTAATAGCCTCCATAGTCTGTAGCCTCTTTGTGATTTTTCTTCTAAACTCCCTAGCATAGACTTCTTAGTTCAAAGGGTCTCCGCGTGGTCACACTTTGTTTTCATTAGGACTATTTTTGATTTTGTACGTTATCGCATGAATCATAAATGTTGTCCAACTGAACGCTAGGTATACGCACAGGGAATCTAAACAATACCTTAACTTTTGAGATGCGTTAGTATCTCTTAGTCTTTTACAATAACCCACCATTCCAGATTACAATACGAAAGTGAAAACCAAATCAAACAGCACTAGCCTAGATTTTTTTTTTCTTGTTTCTTTGGCATAAGTAAGAAAAAAGTTGAAAAACCGGTATTACAAAATACTAGAAGACTTTTGTGAAAGTCAAGTAGTCTAAAAATACAATGCTTCTTAGGTTGTTATGTTTTCTTGTGTTGATGTCCCTCTTTTCTAGTTGTTCTGCCATTCCAAGGCTAGGTAAGTCATTTAATTCAAAAAACATTTTGCATGCATTTTTTGCTTGTGAAAACATTTTTTTTCAGATTTTTTTTTGTATTTATTTTTGCCAACAAGGGAGTAGACTCTACATTTATCCCCTTATACTATTGCAGAACTTACGTGTTTTTGTCCACACAGCTCAGACGCAGACAGTTTATTTTCCACTTAGAATATTGAAAGAAATAATAAGCGTAATTCAGTCAAATTATCAAAAAATGTGAAACTTGTAACACAGACTTTATGTAAATTTTAGAAAAAGTCCTCCCCCTGTTGTAAACATCGCAGAATTTTCATATATTATTATTATTACTATTATTATATAGATTAACGACGAAGCCCGCACTGCCTTTCCATCACAAACACCAAAAACAAGAAGAACAATAGAGAATTTCTAAAGACAGTGGGAAACAAATTAGAATGAATATTTCGACCCTATGTCCAAGGGCCGTCCTCAGCAATACAAATAAGAAAAAAACAACTTACCAGAGGATAAAATCAATAAATTTAAAATGATATAATATTCGATATAAATAACGATAAAATATTCATTCCAATTTGTTTCCCACCGTCTTGAGACATTCCGTATTGTTCTTCTTGTTCTTTGTGTCTGTGATGGAAAGGCAGTGTGGTCTTCATCGTTATTTACGTCTCGCTAAAGAAAATCTCTAGAGTGGTTTTTATTCGAAAATTTGTCTTCTGCTGTCAATGAATTGCCTTGTTTCATCACAATTTATTTATCAGTCCTGGTTGAACTTTTCTGACGTAAGGATACTGGGACTGTTTTGAAAAACTGTTCATTTTAGTTTTATTGATTAAACCCTCTGGTAAGTTGTTTTCCTTATTTGTATTGCTGAGGACGGCCCTTGGACATAGGGCCGAAATTTTCATTCTAATTTGTTTCCCACTGTCTTGAGAAATTCCCTATTGTTCTTCTTGTTTTTGGTGTTTATTATATAGATTTAAAAAAAATGAGAACTACCTAGGAGGGTGTAAAGAGGGAGGCTCTGAATAGATTGGGTTGAAGGAGGAGCGAGCGTAGCTGTGTTTGCGTTGGGTGGCTTGGTGCTGCGGTGAGTTATTAGTAGTAGTAGAGTATTATTATTTTTATTATTATTATTTGTATTATTGTTATTATTATTATTACTTTTATTATCCTTATTAGTATTATTTAATAAAAAACAAGTTTTTTAACTGAAAGTAAGGAGAGACATTAAAACTTAAACGAACAGAAATTACTCCGTATATGAAAGGGCTGTTCTATTCTCAACGCCCCGCTCTTTACGCTAAGGTTTGACTCTTTTCTCTCAACTCAACTTTTTAAAACAGTAAAAAACTTTAGCTTAAAGAGCGAGGAGTTAAGGAGGGGACAGCCCCTTTCATATACGGAGTAATTTCTGTTCGTTTTAAGTTTTAACGTCGCTCCTTACTTTCAGTTAAAAAAAACTTGTTTTTTTATTTAATTTCTGAACGTGTCTGAATTAATACATGTTTTGGTTTTGGCTCTCTGCACGTGAATAATTAAAACCAAATTTGCATGTTAATTTTTATGCGGCTAAATGGCTTTCACATAGTTTTGATCGGACGCCTTTGAGAAAAAAGGAGTGGGAGAGGAGGCCTAGTTGCCCTCCAATTTCTTGCTTACTTAAAAAGGCAACTTGAACTTTTAATTTTTTACGAACATTTTTTATTAGTGAAAAATATACACAAGTTACGAATTAACTTACGTAACGAACTTCTATATTCGTATGTTTTTATTACGTATATGTCTCCCCCTCGTCAACATTTCACTCTTTAAACTAAAGCTTAAATTTCGTCCCATTTCCTTAAGAATGACCCCTGAATCACAAAGGTCGTAGAATCGAACAGCCCAATAGCTATACTTTTGGATCTAACATGGACCCTCCCCCACAGCTTAAAGGGAAAGGTCTTTTAGTTATAAACTTTGCCCCATTGCTTACTCGTAGTATTTGTTATTGAGAAGTATGTACACATTTTTGGGTGAGAAGAGGAGGAATTTTCTGCTGGGTGTTTTTCGACAGGGGAATTTTCAATGAGAAAGGAAGTTTCCATGGGGTGAACATTATACACTGGGGGATTTGCAAGAACTCCTATACAAAATTCTTTTTATATGACTTGCTTTCTCTTTCCCGTGTCAACTTTACGCGTGGAGTTATTAAGAGTAATTGTCCAGGGTAAATTTTCACCGGGATTGAAATATCTAGAGCAGTGGTTCTCAACCGGGGTCCACATGGACCCCTAGGGGTCCATGTAACATTTCCGGGGGTCCACGGGCAAAACACAACAAATTGGGGGCCCACAATGATATTTTGGGGGTCCATGAAGAAAACCAACTCAGAATACTCTTTATTTTTGAAAATTTAATTTCAAAAATCCGTTCACTTTATATTGTGTTCACTGCCTGATACACCGTCAACACTTAGTTGCATAGAAAATGAGTGCAAGTCTGCATGATGCCCTTACTGTTGTAATAAAAGTAGTTAACTATATTAAATCAAATTCTCTCCGAGACCAACTTTTTCGTGAATTCGGTAAGCAAAATTGAGAAAAGTTTGGGCGACTTGTATCAAACAGTTCGTGGTAACGAACTGTAGTAAGGACTCTAAAAAAATGAATTTTGATACCAATAGCTACATCATAGGAATCACATTTTAATGCTAATTTTAAATATATAAGTTTCATCAAGTTTAGTCCTACCCATCAAAAGTTAAGAGCCTGAGAAAATTTGCGTTATTTTAGAAAATAGGCAGAAGTACCCCTTAAAAGTCATAGAATCTTCACGAAAATCACACCATCAGATTCAGCGCATCAGAGAACCCTACTGTAGAAGTTTCAAACTCCTATCTACAAAAATGTGGAATTTTGTATTTTTTTTTTGCCAGAAGGCAGATCACGGATGCGTGTTTATTTGTTTGTTTGTTTTTTGTTTTTGTTTTTTCCCAGGGGTAACCGTATCGACCCAGTTGTCCTAGAATTTAGCGAGAGGGCTTATTCTAACGGAAATGAAAAGTTCTAGTGCCCTTTTTAAGGGACCTAAAAAATTGGAGGACACCTAGGCCCCCTCCCACGCTGATTATTTTCCCAAAGTCAACGGATAAAAAATTCTGAGATATCCATTTTATTCAGCGTAGTCGAAAAAACCTTATAACTATGTCTTTGGGGTCTCCGTGGGAGGAGCTACAAGTTACAAACTTTGACCAGGGCTTACATATAGTAATGGCTATTGGAAAGTGTACAAGCGTTTTCAGGAGGATTTTTTGGTTGGGGGAGGGGTTGAGAAGAGGGGGATATGCTGGGGGAGCTTTCCATCGAGGAATTTGTCATGGGGGAAGAAAATTTCTACGAAGGGAGCGCAGTATTTACTAGCATTATTTAAAAAAAAAGAACAGTGAAAAAATAAATATGAAAAAAAAGATTTTCAGCTGGAAGTAAGGAGCAGAATTAAAACTTGAAAAAAAAACAGAAATTATTACCCATATGAGGGGCTCACCTCCTCCTAATAAATCGCTCTTTACGCTAAAGTATTTTTTGTAATTTCAACTATTTATTCTAAGGCTTTTGTGATTCAGGGGTCATTCTTAATGAATTGGGACAAAATTTAAGCTTTAGTGTAAAGAGCGAGGTACTGACGAGGGGGCAAACCCCCTCGTAATGTAATATGTAATGAAAACATGAGAATAAAAAAGTTCTTTACTTAAGCTAATTTATAAGTTACGTATATCTTTGACTAATAAAAAGATTCGTGAAAAATGTAAAAGTTCTAGTTGCCTTTTTAATTAACCAAAAAATCGGAGGGCAACTAGGCTTCCTCCCCCGTTCTTTTTTATCTCAAAATCATTCAATCAAAATTATGAAAAAGCCATTTAGCCAAAAAAAAATAAACAAATATGCAAATTTCGTTTTAATTTTTCCTCTGCGGAGAGCCAAAATCAAAATATACATTGATTCAAAGACGTTCAGAAATTAAATAAAAAAACAAGTTTTATTTTAAATGAAAGTAAGGAGCGACATTAAAACTTAAAACGAACTGAAATTACTTCGTATATGAAAGGGGCCTCTTCCTCATCAACGCCCCACTCTTTACGCTAAAGTTTTTTACTGTTTTAAAAAGAAAAGTTGAGAGAAAGAGTCAAACTTTAGCGTAAAGAGCGGGGCGTTGATGAGGAAGCAGCCCCTTTCATATACGAAGTAATTTCTTTTCGTTTTAAGTTTTAATGTCGCTCCTTACTTTCAGTTAAAAAAAACTTGTTTTTTTTATATTTAATTACATACAGAGGTGAGATGGCTATCAAAGGGGAATTGTCTTAAGCGTTTCATTGCACTTTGGGATTCTATTTTTTCCTTTTTTTGACACACAACTTGGAGCAAAACTGCTTTCAAATAAATGTGTTGTGTTTTACTTATCAGATATATTTGAAAAATTTAATTCACTTAATAAACAGCTCCAAGAAAACAATTCTGATCTGATATCTAGTAAAAGTGCTATTGCTGCTTTTCTAAGGAAACTACAGCTGTATAAGAATAATATCAGGCGTCGTGCATTTGAACAGTTTCCTTGTTTGGCCTTTATCAAAAGTGATTTGCAAGATGAAGATCTTGCTTTATATGGTGAATATTTGGAAAATATACATGAAGATATGCAAACTCGAGTTGGCGACCTACTCGGGATGGATATACGGATTTGGGTTTCAATTCCTTTCGAAGTTAATGTTCCCGAAATAGACATATCTTTGCAAGAGCTCCTCAACGAAATACAAAGTGATGAAATAATGCATGCAAAATTCAAAGATCACCAAGTACAATATATGGAAAACAGATGATGTTGCTACAAAGTACCCTTTGCTCTGGCATAAACTACGTTATTGCTTTTCCTACATTTTATCTTGTTGTAGTGGGATTTAGTCGTCTTTCTTATATGTTATCAAAAGATCGCAATAGACTTGATATTATGAAAAGGGGTGATCTTCGACTATCATTATTATCAATAGAACCAAATATAAATAAACTCGCCGAGAAGAATCGACCACAGGGATCTCATTGAATAAACATGCCTTTTCCTTTTTTTTTAATCACACACTTAATTTCAACTCCTTTTTTATCCAGTTTACATAATGTTGGAATGAATTAAACTGCCTGAGGAGCTATACTCTCCGTGAGCTTGTGTTGCTTGCCCATGGAAGAAACATTGTAATATTGTAGTTATTGTCACAATAATAGTAATAATAAAATATTAATAATACTTATTATTATTATTATTATAGTAGAATATTTTATTTGTATTAAACTAGTTTTCATTTAAAAATTAAGCTTATTCGTATACTATTTCTTTGATAATTAAAACCCTAAAATTTATACTAGTGAAGAATAGAAAACTGTTCTTATGTCCAATAGCTATTAAGGGGTCCACCAAGATAAAAAGAAGGGAAAAGGGGTCCATGGGTAAAAAAAGGTTGAGAACCACTGATCTAGAGGATATTTCCGTGGGAAAGGGGATTTCTGCGTGGAGGTAGGTTCAGATTAAAAAATCATCAGAAATTAAAAAAATTTTCTCAACTGAATTTAAGGAGCAAAATTGAAACTTTAAGACGAACTGAAATTATTACGTATATGAAGGCAATTGCCCCCTCCTAAACATCTCGCTCTTTACGCTAAAGTTTTAATGTTTTCCCAATTCCCTAGGAACGACTCCTGAAACACAGAGGTTGTTTATTTAGAAAAATAAGAAACTTTTTTAAATGTACTAAGAAATTTTAGCGTACAGAGCGAGGTGCCAAGGAGGAGGAAGTCCTCTTCATATCCAAACTAAGTTCTGTTTGTAGTTGCTCCTTATTTCCAGTTGGAAGTAAACTAAACTAAGTTTTAATTTTGCTCCTTACTTCCAATTGGAAAAAAACTTGTTGTTTTAGTAATTATTGGAATGTGACTTAAATGTTTAATATTTTCAAGAGGAATTGCCTAAAAATAATCCTGGAATAAAACAATCATGAAAGTTGAAAACTAAGTTAACTATTCGATTGCAAAATAATCCTCATGTTAGCTAATATTGAAACAACTCTTTTTGGTCCAGTAAGTAATCTTGCATCCTGGTTTGTACAATTTGATGAGTCTACAGCTATTTCTAATGATAGGGTTTTTTTTCAGTGGGTGAGTGAGGCTATAGAAATTAAGAAACATATATTTGTTAATCTTTCAATAAATAGAGCTACGGGGAATTTGAATATTGACCCAATTTATGATTGTCTTTTGAAAAATGAACCAATAGTCAATGAGGGAATTAAAATTTTACATAATCACCATGGGACAAGATTACCTACTGGACCAAAAAAGTTGCTTCAATATTAGCTAACAAGAGGATTATTTCGCAACACAACAGTTAACTTAGTTTCAATTTTCATAATTTTTCCTCAGTTGCTGTGATGTTCTCATTGAAATAACTATAATATTATCTTTTCCCTACGTGGATCAGTAGCGACAATTATATTTATTATTATTGGTGGTGGTTTTATTTGTTTTTAGTTTAGTGTTTTTACTTTTTATCTTGTCTTGAGGACGCTTAGTTTAGATACAGACGAAATATCCCTGTTATTTTAGTCTTTCATCTCTTTTCTTTCTACTGGCCGAAGTCTCGTTTAAGGTTGTTTTTTTTTTGTTGAGTTTTATCTCTCTTTGTTGTTTGTTAATATGTTAGATGGCTGGAATAATTTTATAGAAACAATTTGTGAAGTTGCTGATGGTGTCTTAGGAAAGTAAGTTAGCACTACAGCTAGGAATATTAGTGAAAAATCTTTTTGTTTAACAGAGAGGAGAAGGGGTTTGTACAAGAATTATCTGAGTGATAGTTCATATGAAAACAAAAGGAATTTAAAGAAAGTGGAAAAACCATTAAGATATGAACTAAGGAGGTGTGAAGTGGAGGCCATGGATAAAATTGCCGAGAATCTTGAAGATGCAGCTAGACGGCATAATAGTAAAATAATGTGCTGGCTTGATAATAAATTTAGAGGGAGTAGTAAATCCGGACTTTTCCGAGTGAAAGTAAGGAACGGGGACACAATTAGTAATAGAAAATAGTTAAAGAGAGATGAGTGGAATATTTTGAGAATGTTCTAAACCGAGATACAGTTGCAGGAAAAGATATAGAGGAAAATTAAAAATTTTGTGACACCTTTGAAGTGAAGGAAGATTCGTTTTATAAGGAAGAATTAGCGAAAGTACAAAAAGGATTAAAAAGTAATAAGGCTCCAGGTGCTGATAGTGTGGTAAATGAGTTTCTTAATTATGGTGGCTCTGAGGTTAGAAATAAGTTACTAAAGATTATGAACATATTTTTTTTAAAAAGGGGAAGTACATAATAATTCTAGGAAAACCTTAATTAGACCATCGTATAAGAAAGGTGATAAGAGGGAGTGTCGTAAATGTTGAAGCATTAGTCTAGTTTCTGTAGGTAGTAAATTACTTAGTTATATGATACTTTTATACTGTAGACAGATGCTGTAGATAAATTTTAAGAGAAGAACAGTGCGGTTTTAGAAAAGGTAGAGGAAATTTCGGCTAAATTTTCACTCCTAACTTAATAAAGAAGTGCCTTAGTTGTCAAATACCTTTGGTCCCCAGTTTTATAGATTATGAGCAAGCGTTTGATTCTGTTGATAGAAGAGCCTTAGCAAAGGACTTATCCTTATACCGTATACCAGACTAATTCATTAAAGTGATTAGTGTTGTATGTACTACTGCTGCGGTTAAAGTAGAAAATGAGAATAGCAGCTGGTTTTGTATTAAATTAGGAGTTAAGCAGGGTTGTGCATTATACTCCTTTATGTGAATCATTTTGACGGACTTGTCTTAACGAGCATAGGAAACGCAATGAGAGACCATGGAATCAAATGGAGAGGAAAGACTCTCCTGACTTAGATCATATTGATGATTTAAGCATTCTAGATGAAAGTGTGAGCAAATTGAATGAACTTTTAGAAGATCTGCTAGTTCGTGGTGCTAGAATAGGTTTGAAAATTAATGTTAAGAAGACTAAGTCACTAAGACTAGGAATAAGCGAAGGTGATAGGAATAATTAAAAAGTATCGTCAACAGAAACGGTGTGTTGTTTTTTTTTATATATATCTTCAATTGAAACATTGCGTGGTCCCTTTAATTTGGCTTCGTTTTAATAAGTCTTCTTAATGTTAAGAAGACTAAGTCACTAAGACTAGGAATAAGTGAAGATGATAGGAATAATGTGACGTTGGGTAACAAAAAGATTGATCAGGTGGGCAGCCTCAATTATCTCGGTAGCATTATTAGTAAAGATGGTGAAGATGTTAAACGTAGAATATCCAAGGCTCAGGGTGTTTTTTCACAGTTAAAACGATTGGAAGAATATGAAGATAAGTCTGCAAACTAGGATTAGAATATTGGAAGGTACTGCGATGACAGTGGTCAAATATGGCTCTAAAGCAAGGGCGCTCCGAAAAGCGGATGAAGATTTACTAGATATTTTCCATAGAAATTGCCTAAGGATTGCTCCGGATACCCTGCTGACTGATCGTATTTCAAACAGTAGGCTGTGTGAAAATGTGGTTCGATCCCACTTTTTAGGGCTATAATGAAAGAAAGGTTGAGATGGCTAGGGCACGTTCTTCGGATGGAGGATGACAGATTGCCAAAAATTATCCTTTTGGCCAACCGTCTAGGGCTAAAAGGAAAACAGATCGTTTTTGTCTGGGGTGGGAGGATATCACATAGAAAGATTTAAAGGAAATAGGCTCTTCCTGGGTGGGTGTAAAGTGGGAGGCTTTGAAAAGATCGGGATAGAGGAGGAGCGTCCCCCTCATAGGTACACGGAGAAGGGCTGCAAGCTATTAACTTAGCCCAGTTTTTACTTATTTTACGTATTAACTAGGCTTACCAATTTACTCGATGATAAGGTTTCAAAGGCTGTACAATTTCAAAAATGTTAATGTAGAAAATATTAGGAAGTGTAATGGACTCCTTTTTTTTCATGTTTCTTTTATATTAAAAATGAAAACGGATTAAATAAAGCAAAATCGAGTGCTAAAAGTATAAAGCGACGCCACTATATGTACCCCTATTTATATGTTAGATATTTAGTTTTGTCACTTACCGGTTGAAATCTTTTTGGTTTTTTGAAAGCCATTTTACTAAAAAAATTCTTTATTTTGCAAATGAATTATTATTATTATTATTGTCATTATTAATATTAATATTATCATTATTATTACTATTATTATTTTTATCATTACAATTATACTAATAGAAGTTGGAAAACCAAAACAATAATTCCACATTCTTTCAGACGGATAAAAAAATCCCACCCAATTTTATAGGCTTACGAAGTGCAGCTTGAAAATTTGACTCTTACCTGGCAGGCAGGTATCCCCACCCAATATTTTATAGTGCCTCAATATTACTTGCAATAGAATTAAGACAAAAGGTTGCTAAGTTACTCAACCTTCCTTTACCACTACAGTGTTAAACTCAACCCATTTAACTCAACCCTTGTTTAACTCTAACTCTAATCAACTCTACCCCCATACACCTCCCTTTCAGTTTAGATTAAATCCCCATTTGACTCAATCCTAATTAAATTAACAAAATATAACTCAACCCCGTTCAAAACAACCCCATTCAATTCAACCCCTGCAACAGGTTAGGTTTTATGGGGTTGAGCTGAATGGGAGTTGAGTTGCATGGAGGTCGAGTGTAATTAAACAGGAGTACAGTTTAACTTCGACTGCCCTGAGTAGAGGCTGAGTTTCATTGGAGTGGAATTGAACGAGGTTGAGTTAACCGGATGCTGAGTTAGAAGCACACCGAAGACAAAATATCTTTTTTTTTCAGATAGACCAAGAGAGGGTAGTGCAGACGAAGAAGTTGTTCAAACAAAAGGTGATGTGGAGGAGCTATGTGGGATTGCACCAAACGGAGCAAAGATAGTTGGAGGAAATGAAGCAGTCCCAGGAGAGTTTCCTTGGATGGTAAACAACCTTTAGATCAGGATTCCAACAATTTTTCTAAATTGAGGCTTGCTTTAATCGTGGATTAAATAAAAAAAAAACTAGTTTTTTTTTAGCTGAAAGTAAGGAGCGACATTAAAACTTAAAACGAACAGAATTTAATCCGTATATGAAATGGGTTGTCCCCTCTGCAATCCCTCGCTCTTTACGCTAGAGTTTTTAATTGTTTTAAAAATTGGAATTGTGGCAAAGAGTCTAACTTTAGCGTAAAGAGCGAGGGATTACGGAGGGGAAAACCCATTTCATATACAGAGTAATTTCTGTTCGTTTTAAGTTTTAATGTCGCTCCTTACTTTCAGCTAAAAAAACTAAGTTTTTTTTAATTTAATTTCAGAACGTTTTTGAATTAATGCATGTTTGATTTTGGCGCTCCGCACATAAATTATTAAAATGAAATTTGCATACTAATTCTCTTTTTGGCTAAATGGCTTTCTCTTAATTTTGATCGGACGATTTTGAGAAATAAGGAGTGGGGAAGGAGGCGTAGTTGCCCTCCAATTTTTTTGGCTACTTAAAAAGGCTACTAGAACTTTTATTTTTTAACGAACGTTTTTATTAGTAAAAAATATCCGTAACTTAAGAATTGACTCACGCAAAAAAAAACTTTTATATTCTTATATTTTCATTATGTATATGAGAGAGTTTGTCCCCTCGTTAATACCTCGTTCTTTATACTAAATCTTAAGTTTTGTCCCAATTCTTTAAGAATGACCCCTGAATCAGAAAGGCCGTAGAATAAGTAGTTGAAATTACCAAAAATACTTTAGCATAAAGAGCAATGTATTTATCTCCTCCTAAATACCTCGCTCTTTATGCTAAAGTATTTTTAGAACCCCTCATATGCTTAATAATTTCTATTCGTTTCAAGTTTTAATGCTACTCCTTACTTTTAATTGAAAAAAACTTTTTCATGTTTATTTTTTCATTGTTTCTTTTATAGTAATGCTAGAAAACCCTACGCCCTTTTCATTTAGTTTCTTTTCCCCCATGACATATTCCTCCAAGGAAAGATACTCCTACATAGGCCCCTCCCCTCAACCCAACCCCCAAAGTTAAGGAATCCCCCTGAAAACGTTTTTACACTTCCCAATAACCATTGCCAAATATCTGATCTTCTGGAGAGACAAGGGAACGAAGCCATCTTAATGAGGGACTTTAACATTAGTCTGATTCTTCCTCTATCATCAGATACGATAGATCTGCTCAGTATAATATCTGCTTCGAACATTACCCCTGAACTAAGATACCTACTCGAGTAACTACCACCTCCCACTCCTTGAATTATGCACTTTTTTCGACACTGCATCCAATATCAGCCTCTGTCTTTCTATCTGACATTTCTGATCACTTCCTTCTGCTTACAAATTTTAAAATACAGCACAAAGGTCCAAAGCCTAATCAAAGCCCATGTGGAAATTAAATCATGAGAACCTAGAAACCCTTAAACAATTTCTGGAGAGCACATCATGGGATAATATTGTGAATACAGAAGTTGTTAATCCAGGGTTTGAGGAATTCCATTACGAGTTTATCAGAAGGTATACCGATTGCTGCTTTAAAAAGCATACAAGGAAGACTGGGTGAAAAAATAAACCCTTAAAGTCTTAAAGATTACCTAGGCCCAGCATAAACCAAGTCAAGGGCTCTTGCTCCTGCCACTCAACCAAAAATTCTGTTGATTTAGATGAAATTCTGCTTCTGGATTCGACTGAGTATACACTAATGTGTTAAAAGCAGTTGCTTCGTCAATCATGGAGCCTCTTACTTACCTGATCAATTTGTCTCTGCAAAAGGGCTCTTTTCCAGAATGGTGAAACATAGATAGAACAGTTCCATTGCAAAAAGGAGGTTCTTGAGCTGATGCTGTGACTTATAGACCTATTTCTATTCTTTCAGTTTTTTGAAGCTTTTCAAAAAACCCAAGCACCAGCTACCCCAGTTTCTGGAGACAAAAAGGTTTTTTTTATCCTCGCCAGTTTGGGTTTAGAACAGGACAATCCACCCAAGATACACTAACGGCTTTGAGTTTATGGATGAAAAAAGTTCTGTATTCGGTGCTTCTACTTGTAGCGATCCTGATTAATGTCAGAAAAGAATTTGATAGGATGTACCACCCTAATATCCTCGGGCAACTGGAGCACATAGGATTAAGAGACGAAACTCTGGATTGGTTGATATAGTACTTGAGGGACCGCGAGATTTATTCAGAAGAAGATCGGGGAAGTAATATGTTCGTCAATCGTGATGTCCCCTAAGGCCAATATTAGGACCGCTGCTGTTCCTGACTCAGGTTAACGATCTGAGTAGCGTATTAAGCTTGACACGCACTATTCTTTACTATAGTAAGCTATGCCAAGATGACACTTCTTTTCAGCCTGTAGATGATGCTGACTAGGCTGCTGCGAAAGGGATAAAACAGCACTCATTTCTAAGCTTATTGTTGTTCTCGAGGAGACGGATCTCTGGGTGGATCTTTAACCGACCTGTGATTAACGTTGATAAATCTTGCGTTTTATTTTTTTTATCAGGTCGGAAGTGTCCATCCGGAGATATGTGGTATCGAAACATCCAATGGTTTGATCTGTCTGCCAGAAAAGGGTTTTGTAGAATACCTGAGAGTCCTGCTTGATGAAAATATGTCATTCCTGCATCAAATTCAAGCAGTAGAGCTGGAGATATCCCAGAATCTTGGAATAATTAAGAAACTAAATAACCATTGGCCGCAGGAAACCCTTGTCCTGCTATAAAACGCTCTTGTCAAACCTTGTTTACGATACTGTGCGATGATCTGGCAATTGACTTTAAAATCTCACATGCAGAAGCTCAATTCGATTCATAAACGATCTTTAAAATTAATTGTAAAAAATCTTCATGCTTAACCTTTGTGTTCAAGTTTCTAGCTGGTTATTTCAACCAATATTGGACCAGCATAATCTAAATACCCGATCATCCTCAAACCTACAAATACCCATCACCCCGACTGTAGGATCGGATTTTACTCCCGTTATAGCTTGTGCAAGGTCATGGAACCTGTTTTCAAAAGAAGGTGAGAGGTAGGAGCTCCCTCGCGTCATTTAAAAGAAGAGTAAAAAACCGCTTATTAGTATAGGAAAAGATTAGTTAAATAATGATAAAAACTATGTAATGTTTTAATTATAATTAAATAAAATAAAGTCGAAATTTTATCTCATTTAATATAGTTGTGAGGCGGTTTCCCCTGGGGCAAAAGGCGGGAGGGTAATTGGTATTTATGTTGGAAAAATGAGGGGCAAGATTGTTTGTAACAGTAGGAGCAGTAACCACGTTTCTTTTTATGTTTAAATGGTAGTGGTTGAGGATCTCGGTGCCAAGGAATGGGCGGCGTATTGTTATTGGGTGAAATTTATTTTTGAATTGAAAATAAGCCCCTTTGAACTTAGAACTTGGAGTTCAAATCACTTAAGTTTCCACAAAGAGCAAAATCAATCAGAGCTACCACAGTAAAGTAGAAAAGGACAATACCCTGTATCACACCTGATTCTTTCAGAGCCATACACAAAATTGGAGATTAAAATTAAATAAAAAGGTGTTTCGATTCTTAGCAGAGATATTGCATGTGTTTTTTTTATACAGGTAAAAATAATAAAACTTTTCTTTCTTAATACATTTTTAATATTTTTTTTGTTTGTAATAAATTTTTGGAAATTTAAAATAATACTTTGACATGGAAAATTTTAGTACTTACAAAACTAATTTATTTTATCTTTTTACTAATGATTCGACAACGAGAAAACAAAAGTGTTTTATTTATTCTACTATATAACAATTTACAAAAATGTTCTGAAAAGTTACAATGAATATTGAAAAAGTTCATAAAAAGCTAAAATATCGTGGGGTACCTTGCACTAGCTAACTAATCACAATGTCAGTTGTGATTACGTTTGTGGGGTATAAAAGAAACATATTGAGTTGACTCTTGCCGTGTTGTGAGATGAATAAGGGTGGAATGGTAAAGCTGCATACATTACACCAAAGGTAAATCCTGATTTTTTTTTCAGGCTGGTATATTCTTGACGAACAGAGGATACCCACGACTTTTTTGTGGGGGATCGCTTATCGACCATCAGCATATTTTAACAGCAGCACATTGTGTCAACCAGTAAGACCCAGTCATCTGTTCTATCCTCAATGTCTTCTAAATGAGTATTCCTATTTTTGTTTCAAGCACAAAAATAACCATCAGCTTAAGCAAAGTTCTGCTTCTATACTTTGATTCTAAGCGTTCGTATTTTCAGTACTAAAACATGAGTTATACTTCTCCTTATATAAGAGAAAACTCTGAAAAGCAGCAACATCATATGAAAGGGGCTATGGGGGCAATTGTCATTGCTTTTTCAAGAGCTTAAAAGCTGTATTTTAGGAATTTAATATATGTGTTTCCACCATTACTTTTGTGCTTGAACTTATTATGGATAATTTTTCTATTTTTAGATAATTTTGAATATTATGGCTATTTTTTCTATTTTTGAATCAGCGTCAAATGGAGTATTTTCGCATGGATTAAAACGATCATTTTTGTAAAATAAAACTTTAAAAAAGGGTGTGGTCCCAATAATTTTTTCTACTAGTTACTGTCGGGCAACTGATTCAATTTGTAAATTCAATAAGAAAAAAAGAGAATGTGTTCTCTCTCGTAAATTTTCGTGGAATGGCACCCATGGCAGCATTTATTGCTACTGCTGTAGTTTTTAGATATTATGGACTAAGGTTCATTCCTCAGGGGTGGTTTTTTCTGTGTTTAAGGCTTTTTCTATATTATTGTGTTTGTCCATATTGTGTTTATCTAGTTTAAAATAAGGCACTGTGTATAAATTTTTCAATTCAACTTAGGAGGGAGACAACTTCAATTTCTGAAGGGCAAAAGCAACTTCAAAAGAACATAACTTCTACACCTTTTTAATCCGTTTAGTGTCATATTTTTTTTTAGCTGGTATTTTACTGATCATTCGATTCCCGCTACAGCCAAACAACTGAGTACCAGCATATATAGCTTTTTTTCGTTAAGAATATAATTTCCTAATTGTTCATAATTCTTATTTATACGTTTATTTTGATTGAAAATTTACGTTTATTTGATTGAAACGTATTTATACGTTTATCTCGATTGAACTGTTTTTTTTTGTAAACAAGTCCATGTAAATATAAATAGGAAAAAGCATATGATTTGTAAGGAATTTGACACCAAATGTTGAAGTGTTTCTTAGAATTGAACACAGGGTGGCGAGTTTTTAGATATTATGAACTAAGGTTCATTCCTTACTACGTTTTAGAGGCATGAATCTGGGGAAGGAAATGGTATTTGCCCCATCCATTTCTTGATATTTGTTCCACCCCCTAGATTAGGAAAATAACCATGTTCAGTGTGATTTGGCTGTAGAAAGGAAAAACAATAAATTTACTCCTTCTAGATTTTGAAGAAGGCTATCATCCCAATGCACTTATATCCAGGCTGAGTCTAAATGAATGTAGAATAAAGATTAATTTCTCCCCCTCCCTCAACCATCTTCTATATTAATCTGAATAGTCGTGGAAAGTTTCGGTAAAAGTGTACATTTTTTGGGCATCAGGCAATCCCCACACTACGTAAGCTATGACCCAGCTATCTTCCTTGATAATGGCTGAAACGTAACTATACATCATTGCAGATCATATAATCAAAGATCAATTTAATAAGCTTAATTAGGTTGATTACTAAATTATCAACTTAACTTAATATAGCCAACCTAATTTACCAATTAACTAACTTATCAACTTAATTTAATACAGGCTTAGTTAAGCCTATATTAATCGTTTGATTTTTATGGACCAGGTGACTTTTCATGAGCAAATTTACGACCGAGAGACATTAATGCTTCTGAGCTCATTAGGTAGAACTGAAACATAGAGGCCCATAGGCTCATTAGGTGTCACGAAACAAAAGAAACTTCACTTTGATGAGGCGCAATCTTTTTGGCTACTTGAAAAGCTATCGAACTTTTCGTCTCTGTTCAAATGAGCCTCTCGCAGATTCTTTAGGAGTGTTGTTTGACAAAATAACTTCTTAGAAATCAAGAGGAAGAAGAAAAAAAGGAACGTTTACAGATCTGTGAATTTCTTCTCAAAAAGAAAAGCGAAATTTCCTATTTTTGCGGATGGGGCCCAACGACAGGGCTCTCTAATGGGCCGAAGTTGATGGTGTATTTTTTCTTAAGATTTCTTCCCATTTTAGGTGTTTTCCTTTTTTTCAAAAATCTAGTAAATTTTCTGCAACTCATCACTTTTCCTGTTCGACTTAAAACTGCATGTAATTTTTATCTTTAGAACTACCATGAGACAGTTTTTCATTTATATATTGTTGACGAAACTCCTTTTTTAGACTTGCCACTGTCGAACAGTTCGTGGTAACGAACTGTAGTAAGGAGCGACCCGGCTCAATAGTAACCAAAATCTAAAAAATGGAATTTTGATACCATTAGTCACATAAAAAAGATCGCATTTTAATTCTGATTTTAAATATATAGCTATCATCAAGATTAATCGTACCTATCAAAAGTTACAAGCCTGAGAAAATTTGCCTCATTTTAGAAAATAGGGGAAAGCACCCACTAAAAGTCATACAATCTCAACGAAAATCACACCATCAGATTCAGCGTATCAGAGAACCTTATTGTAGAAGTTTCAAGCTCCTATCTAGAAAAATGTGGAATTTCCCATTTTTTGCCAGAAGACAAATCAGGGATGCGTATTTATTTGTTTGCTTTTTGGTTGTTTTTTTTTATCCCCAGGGGTGATCATGTCGACCCAGTGGTCCTAGAATGTCGCAAGAGGGCTCATTCTAACGGAAATTAAAAGTTCTAGTGCCGTTTTTAACTGACCCAAAAGTTGGAGGGCACCTAGACCCCTCCCACGCACATTTTTTCCCCAAAGTCAACAGATCAAAATTCTGAGATAGCCATTTTATTCATCATAGTCGAAAAACCTAATAACTATGTCTTTGGGAACGACTTACTCCCCCGCAGTCCCCGTGGGAGGGGTTGCAAGTTACAAACTTTGACCTGTGTTTACATATAGTAATGGTTACTGGGAAGTATACGGACGTTCTCAGATTTTTTTTTTGGTTTGGGAGGGAGAGTTGCGGTGGGGGGGGGGTTGTGGGAAGATCTCTCCATGGAAAAACTTTTCAATTGGGAAGAGACTTTCAATGAAGGGGGCACAGGTTTTTTTTTGCATCATTTAAATAAAACAATGAAAAAATAAATATGAAAAGTTTTTTCTACTGAAAGTGAGGAGCAGCATTAAAACTTGAAACAAGCAGAAATTATTACGCATATGAGGAGTTCACCTCTTCGTAATACTTCGCTCTTTACGCTAAAGTATTTTTAGTAAATTTCAACTATTTATTCTACGGCCTTTGTGATTCAAGGGTCATTCTTAAGGAATTGGGACAGAATTTATACTTTAGTGTAAAGAGCGAGGTATCGACGAGGGATGGACTCCCTCATATATGCAATAAAAACATACGAATATAGAAGTTCGTTACGTAAGTTAATTCGTTTAATTACGTATTTTTTTTTACTAATGAAAATGTTCGTAAAAAATTAGAAGTTCTAGTTGCCTTTTTAAGTAATCAAAAAATTGGAGGGCAACTAGGCTTCCTCCCTCGCTCCTTTTTTCTCAAAATCTTCCGATTAAAACTATGAGAAAGCCATTTAGCCAAAAAAAAAATTAATATACAAATTTCATTTTAATTATTTATGTGCGGAGAGCCAAGATCAAAACATGCATTAATTAAAATACGTCCAAATTGTTAAATAAAAAAGACAAGTTTCTTTAAATGAAATTAAGGAGCGACATTAAAACTTAAAACGAACAGAAATTACTCCGTATATGAAAGGGGATTTTCCTCCTCAACGCCCCGCTCTTTACGCCAAAGATTTTTACTGTTTTAAGAACTAGAGTTAAGAGGAAGAGTCAAACTTTAGCGTAAAGAGCGATATAAAATTATAAAATTATATATAAAAATAGCATAAAATTATAAAATTAGTATTATGCTTATAAAATTAGTCTTATGCTTTATTTAGGACGTACCATCGCCCTCAGCCAGCAGATCTAGTGGTGCGATTAAATGAATTTGATATCAGCAGCAAAGATGATGGACTAGATACTTTACATGTAAACGTGGAGAAGATTTTTGTCCATCCCCTGTGGAATGAAAAAGAATTTGTACGTATTGCCTGATCTTAGTTCTATAATTATGCACAGTTTTTATGCACAGTTTTTTGTCTATAATTATGCACATTTTTTGTTATTGTTGGGCTTAACTTTTTTTTTTTTAACTTCTAGAGCAAGAATAGTGCAAAGGAGACTCACTTCTGTTTCTGGAAAAAAAAAAATTAAATTTATGCCAAATGTTCAAATATTAAAATAGCATTAAAAAAATAACAGTCGAACTTTTTTGTTGAGCCTTCAGATTCAGACTGGTGCAAAATCGAGACTTTATTCGGTGTCTTAAAAAATATTTTCCAATTTCTTACCAAATTTTCAAATATTAGAAAAGTATTTTAAAAAAAAATAGTCACTTTTTGTTGAGCCCTTAGAGCCAAAACGGTGTAAAGGCGATACTTTGATCTGGTTCTGGAAAAAAATACTCCAATTTGTACTAAATATTCAAATAATAGAAACAAATTAAAAAAAAAATAGTGAAACTTTTTTGTGTTAAGCTTGTAGAGACAAAATGTTGCATAGGTCAGACATTATTCAGGATCTGGAAAAAAATTAAAAATTTTGAATAGATGTTCAAATATTCGAAAAAATAGTCAAGGTTCATTCAATTTTTTAAAACAAAAACGTAAAATTTTCATTATAAGGGTTAGACTTAGGTACAGTTAAAAAAAAGGGCTAGGATTTAACCAGCCAAGACATGGAGCTCAATATTTTTTAAGGAGCGGAATTTGTTGCAAAATTTTTCAATGTAAACATCAGTTTTACGAAGATTGTCCTAAATGATTATTTTAAAAGCAAAACAGCCCAACATAAACAATAATGATTGGTATTTCAGTTTGCCCTTAAACGGACCTGGTGGTACAAGCTTAAACCAAAATGTCCTGAACACAATTCCTGTTTTATCCAGCTTTATCTAATTTTGGTTGTAAATTAATAAATAAAGAATATTTTGGTTGCAACACCTATTGAGGCGATTTTAGTAAAAGCTTTTGATGTGGGAATTTTATCAAAGTTTGGGTGTTTATGCATAAAATAATGCTTAAGTTTATTAGTGCGTATGAAATTTTATTAATTAATCTATATATATAAAAATAAGTTGTCTGTGTGTCTTTCGAGTGACGTCACTGTCCGCATATGACGTCTGAATTACTTCATCACATACCAATTCAAAAACGAATGTATTCAAGCCGAAGTAGCTCAGTTATATAACTACCTGTGTTGCCGCAGTGGGTTTGACCTTAGCGTGGTAATACGGGACCCAGAGATTGAACCATGCTGCAGGAATGCACTACAGGGCCGACGCAGGGACCTTAGTAGTCAAGAAGCGTCGTTAATTCGATACAAATACAGTAGCTCAGTTGGTAAAGCGTTATGTTCCAGGTTCTAGGTCCGAGAGGTTCCAGGTTCGAACCTTGGCTTTAGCATTAATACAAAAGAAGAAAAAAAACTAAAAAATATAAACACTACAAAAAAAATAAAAAGAAAATACTAAAAAAAACTAAAAAAATAAAAACTAAAAAAGTAAAAAAAACTAAAAATAAAAAAAAGGTAAAAACTACAAAAAAACTAACAAGAAAAAAAAAACTAAAAACTAATAAAAAAAACTAATAAAAACTAAAAACTGAAAAAGAAAAAAAAACTAAAAAAAGGAAAAAACTGACAAATAAAGGAGAAAAAGAAAATTAAAAAAATAAAATAAAAATGAAAAAAAACTAAAAAAGGTAAATGTGTTCAAGCCGAAGTAGCTGAGTTGGTAAAGCGTTTTGTTCCAGGTTCTAGGTCCGAGAGGTTCCAGGTTCGAACCTTGGCTTTAGCATTAATACAAAAGAAGAAAAAAAAACTAAAATAGAAAAAAAACTAAAAAAGACTAAAAAACAGGTAAAAACTACTAAAAAAACTAAAAAGCTATAAAACTAAAAAAAAACTTAAAAAAGGTAAAAAACTAAACTAAAAACGAAAAAAAACTAAAAAACTAAAAAAAGGGTAAAAACAGCAAAAAAACTAAAAAGAAAAAAAAGAAAAACTAATAAAAAAAAAACTAAAAACTGAACATGTAAAAAAAAACTAAAAAAAGGAAAAAAACTGAAAAATAAAGGAGAAAAAGAAAACTAAAAAAAAATAAAAATAAAAACAAACTAAAAAAGGTAAAAACTACAAAAAAAAACTAAAAAGAAAAAAACTAAAAAGCTAAAAAAGGGGCAAAAACCTAAAAATTTATTTCATCATAGACCAACTCAAAAACGAATGCATATACAGACCGGGACACAGGGAATATAAATGACGACCGGGACACTCAAAGAGAAATTACAGACTGGGACACCGGGACACAAATGACTACTTGGACGTGTGTGTCGACTGACGTCATGTTTGTGTGTCGACTGACGTCATGTTTGTCGACTATAAATGACGACAGGGACACAGGGACACAACTACAACGGGGACGCCGGGGGGCACAGGGGGATATATAAATGACGATGGGGACACAGGGAATGTTTGATTAGCAATCACCATCAACAAAGCTCAAGGGCAATCATTAGAATAATGAGGTATAGATCAGAATACGGATTGTTTTTCCCATGGACAATTATATGTTGCATGTTCAAGAGTCGGTAAACCTGATAATCTATTTATATGCACAGACAATGGAACAGCGAAGAATGTTGTATATTCGCAAGTATATATATATATATATATATATATATATATATATATATATAAATATATATATATATATATATATATATATATATATATATATATATATATATATATATATATATATATATATATATATATATATATATATATATATATATATATATATATATATATATATATATATATATATATTCACAGGTGGGACACAGGGACAAAACTACAATGGTGCGTAACTTATATGGCGCGTAACGACTTACGCGCGCGGGGGGGCTTGGGGGGGCGAAGCCCCCCCCCCCAATATATATATATATATATATATATATATATATATATATATATATATATATATATATATATATATATATATACCCATTGTTAGCTGATTGGAGGATATTTTTTATTTTCATCTGAAGATATTCTTGTGGAGCTGAAGAGGAATATATACCTATACTCAAATTTTGGAGCTGGTACTAAATGCAGAAAAGCGTTTGAAAGTTTAAGTTGTCAAGAATTGTGCTTGTATTTAGCTCACCCTTTTTGTATTTCTTTTCATTTCCTCATACTCATCTTTATTGTATTTTTGTTGTGTGCAGAGCGCAATATTATATATAAATTATTTATTTATATATATATATATATATATATGTATATATATATATATATATATATATATATATATATATATATATATATATATATATATATATATATATATATATATATGTATGTATATATATATATATATATATATATATATATATATATATATATATATATATATATATATATATATATATATATATATATATATATATATATATATGTAAAACATACAAGAATTTCATTTCCTATTTATTTTATGGTTGCATATTATAAGAATCTATGGTGCTTGTCTGTTACAGCGCCAACCACTCAAGAAGTGAAGTATTATTTGTAAATCATGGGGGGAGGGTAAGGTATAGAGGTTCTGCATGCAAAATGTGTTAGATTTATTTATTCTGCATGTCATGAAATAACCATTGTTTTCTAACTTCATATTGTCTGAAAATTTTACCCCCTTCCCCTAAGGTTCAAACATAGAGCCCAAATTACCTATTTCCCATATATTCTGTCACTTGTTCTTGTCTTGTATCACGCTATACTAAAAACAATTAACGAAATAAATCGGTTCTACTGTGCGTTAGTTGATGAAAAAGCTTGAGTGGTCGTCGCTATAATAGAGAAGTATCGAATCTATATGCATAATCGTTAATGTTATTGATTTGACCTTTAGAAAGATGACTTGGCAATACTACGTCTGGAACAGGAGGTTGACTTTGATCCAAATTTAGTACCTGTATGCCTTCCAAGAGGAGATGAAACTTTTACATCTAAATCTGCAACTGTCAGTGGTTGGGGTGTGACCAAAGAAGGAGGTACATATTGCATTCTTATTTTTACATTGCATATGCCCTGGGTTGAATATAGGCTATTGCAATAGATTAGAGTTTTTCTGCCATAGATCGCTTTTGAGAACCAATCTATTTGAATGAGAATGGCTTTTATCAACTGTCAATGGCGAAAATTCGTTATAATAACGAATTATTTTCGTTAAGTCCTCCATCGGACCCGTGATAAACTAAAACAGAGAGAGAGAGAGAGAGAGAGAGAGAGAGAGAGAGAGAGAGAGAGAGAGAGAGAGAGAGAGAGAGAGAGAGAGAGAGGAATTGACTCTGGAGCAGAAAATGAGAGAGAGAGAGAGAAATTATAAGAGAGACAGAGAGGGAGTGAAATCTTTAAAATCCTTAAATTAACTGTGATTTTGGAAATAATGAGTGCCTCTTCAGGACTGTATCCTGGGAACTACAAGCATACTATTACAAAAGTATGCATTGGATTGACACTCATATAGAGCCTAAAAAACCTGTAACCTACAGGGAAAAATCGACATTTTTGACCTGAAATTTGTTAATGATTAAATAAAAAAACAAGTTTTTTTTAAATGAAAGTAAGGAGCGACGTTAAAACTTAAAACGAACAGAAATTACTCCGTATATGAAAGGGGCTTTTCCTCCTCGACACCCCGCTCCCTACGCTAAAGTTTTTTATTGTTTTAAAAAGTAGAGTTGCGAGAAAGAATCAAACTTTAGCGCAAGGAGCGGGGTGTCGAGGAGGAAAAGCCCCTTTCATATACGGAGTAATTTCTGTTCGTTTTAAGTTTTAATGTCGCTCCTTACTTTCATTTAAAAAAACTTGTTTTTTTATTTAATTTCTGAAAGTTTTTGAATTAATGCATGTCTGATTTTGGCTCTCCGTACATAAATTATAAAAATGAAATTTGCATATTAATTCTTTTTTTGGCTAAATGGCTTTCTCTTAGTTTTGATCAGACGATTTTGAGAAATAAGGGGTGGGGAAGGAGGTCTAGTTGCCCTCCAATTTTTCGGTTACTTAAAAAGGCAACTAGATCTTTTATTTTTAACGAACGTTTTTATTAGTAAAAAAAAAATACGTAACTTAAGAATTAACTTACGTAACAAACTTTTATATTCTCATATTTTTGATTATATATATGAGGGGGTTGGTCCCCTCGTTAATACCTCGCTCTTCACACTAAATCTTGTTTTATCCCAATTCTTTAAGAATGACCCCTGAATCAGAAAGGCCGTAGAATAAATAGTTGAAATTATTTAAAAAAAATTTTAGCATAAAGAGCGAAGTATTTATCTCCTCCTAAATACCTCGCTCTTTATGCTAGAGTATTTTTAGAACCCCTCATATGCGTAATAATCTCTGTTCGTTTTAAGCTTTAATGCTTCTCCTTACTTTCAATTGAAAAAACTGAAACTTTTCTGAAAATTGAAAACTTTTTCATGTTTACATTTTCATTGTTTTTTTATAGTAATGCTAGAAAGTCCTGCGCCCTTTTCATTGAATTTCTCTTCCCCCATGAAATATTCCTCCAAGGAAAGATCCTCCCATATAGCCCCCTCCCCTGAATCCCACACCCAAACCAAAAAAATCCCCCTGATAACGTCGGCACACTTCCCAGTAACCATTACTGTATGAAAACATTGGTCAAAGTTTGTAACTTGCAGCCCCTCCCCCAGGGACTGTGGGGGGTAAGTCATCCCCAAAGACATGGTTATTACGGTTTTCGACTATGCGGAACAAAAGGGCTATCTCAAAATTTTGATCTGTTGACTTTGGGGAAAAAATGAGCGTGGGAGGGGGCCTAGGTGCCCTCCAATTTTTTCGGTCACTTAAAAAGGGCACTAGAACTTTTCATTTCCGTTAGAATGAGCCCTTTTGCAACACTCTAGGATCACTTGGTCGATGCGATGACCCCTGGGAAAAAAAACAAAAAAATAAAAAAACAAATAAACACGCACCCGTGATTTGTCTTCTGGCAAAAAATACGAAATTCCACATTTTTGTAGATTGGACCTTGAAATTATTTCTGTAGGGTTCTCTGATACGCTGAATGTGACGGTGTAATTTTCGTTAAGATTCTATGACTTTTAGGGGGTATTTCTCCCTATTTTCCAAAATAAGGCAAATTTTCTCAGGCTCTTAACTTTTGATGACAAAGACTAAATTTGATGAAACTTATATATTTAAAATCAGCATAAAAATCCGATTCTTTTGATATATCTTTTAGCATCGAAATTCCGTTTTTTAGAGTTTCGTTTACTATTGAGCCGGGTCGCTCCTTACTACAGTTCGTTACCACGAACTATTTGAAAATATTGCGATTGAAATTTATCCATTCTTATTTATAATCTTAGTTTCCAATTTTTAATCAAAATTTAAATCTGTTTTAACTGCGTTTTCCACTCTTAAATTACTAATTGAAATTTTTTAAGGTCAGTTCATAAAAATGTTATACTTTGACAAAAAATGCAGACCGTGCTTCAAATTAAAAGGCATTTTGGATAACTTAAGTTGTTTTTGGGGCTGCTTCAATTAAATGTTTGATTTTTATTTTAATTTATCCAAGCTTTCCGAGGGAATTTTGTTTTTAACGTAGGCAATGCCATTAAGACTTGTGCTCTGCGTAGAATTTTATTCTCCGTAAATTTATGTTAGGGTGTGGAATAGTCAACAGAGTAGGAACTAATTGACTTTAGATGTGGGGAGTGGGGCAAAACATTTTCTGGGACAGGAGTGGGAAGGTGTGGCTAAAGCCTATTTTACCAAACGTGGATCATACGTGACCAATGGCTTTTTTCTTATCACAATTCCGCGTTTTGAATTTTAGAAAGTTTACTTACTATGTTTGTGATGATTTTAGACAATCATTGTAATTATGAAATGGATTTCTGCTTTTGCCAAATATAAAAGGACTTGCTTAAGTGTAAAATGTTACACCTAATGCAAAACTACTTAAACAAAAACAATAATATACCTAGTTGGAAAGCCGATTAATTCGTTCTAATTTCAGGTAGAGCATCGTCAACATTACGTAAAGCCAGTGTGCAAATTGAAGCTAACGAAGACTGTTTACTCAAGTACGACGGATCAGTCCCATTTCAGATTCTTGAATCAAACTTATGTGCCAGCAATCCACCACGAGATGCTTGCCAGGTAGGTGACTTTCTCTTTTTCTGATTTTTTTTTTTCAAATTAAATCAAAGACCAGCATTAAAGTTTAAGTAAATAGATTAACCCTTATATGAGAGGGGGGCACCCTCCTTCAATCCAGCCCCTCTTTATGCTAAAATTCTATAATATATTGTGCTGAAAACATTTTTGTGTAAAGAAAAGTGCAGCTATGTGCCTTTTAAAACATTTGATTTTAAAATTTTACTATTCAAACAAAAGGTATATTACACGGAAGATATTTCCTGTCCACATTCAATTGAAATTTCCCTTCTTACCCAAATTTGAAAAAAAAATCATTTTATTTTTTTTTATTACAATATGCATGCTCACTCTAACTGCAAGGAGAGCTAGTACCTCCTCAGATTCAGTAATCTTTATCAAAGTTTAACTTTTGTAGAAAAATACTTCGAGAAAAAACAAGTGGATCAGTGGATCTGCTTTTCGGAATAAAGTATGAATTTCCAAGTGAACTTTCCTCTTCACAATAAGAGGAAAATATTTAGATCCCTTAGAATTCACACTGAACTACTACTACTACTACTATTCCCTTAGATCTTTATTTATGACATCCTTCCAACCCAAACAAGGACGACATGCTCTTCGTGTAGCCCCAGACGGTTGGCCAAAAATGACAATCTTTGGCAATCTGTCATCCTTCATCCGCAGAACGTGGCCCAGCCATCTCAACCTTTCTTTCATTATAGCCCTAGAAAGCGGGATTGAACCACATTTTTTGTACAACGTACTGTTTGAAATACGGTCAGTCAGCCGGGTACCCAGAACAATCCGTAGACAATTTCTCTGAAAAGCATCTAGTAAATTTTCATCTACTTTTCGGAGCGCCCATGCTTCAAAGCCATATTTGACCACTGTCATCACTGTAGCTTCCAATATTATAATCTTGGTTTGCAAACTTATCTTTCTATTCTTCCAAAAAAAATTTTAACTGTGAAAAAAAACACCCTGAGCCTTAGCTATTCTACTTTTAACATCTTCACTGCTCCCACCATCTTTACTAATAATGCTACCAAGGTTAGTGAAGCTGCAAACCTGATGAATCTTTTCGTTAACCAGCGTCACCTTTTCATCTTCACTTATTCCTAGCCTTAGTGACTTAGTCTTCTTCACATTAATTTTCAAGCCCATTCTAGCACCCTGAACTCGCAAAACCTCTAAAAATTCATTAATTTTGCTCACACTTTCATCTAATATGCTTAAATCATCAGCAAAATCTAAGTCCAGGAGCGTTTTTCCTCCACATTTGATTTCGTGGTCTCGAACTGCCTTTCCTGTGCTCCTTAAGACGGAGTCCATCAAAATGATCTATATCATTTTGATCACAACCCTACTCATTTTAGTCACTTTATCATTTGTGGGATAGAACACAACCCTACTTAACTCCTGATTTAATACAAGAACAGTTGCTAACCTCATTTCCTACCTTAACTGCAGCAGCATTTTTCTCGTACATAGCACAAATGACTTTAATGTATTTTTCTGGTACGCCATGCAAGGATAAGACCTTTGCTAACACTCTTCTATCAACAGAATCGAAAGCTTGCTCATAATCGATAAAACTGAGGACCAAAGGTGTTTGACAACGAAGGGACTTCTCAATTATTAACCTAAGAGTGAAAACTTGGTCGACACATCCTCTACCTTTTCTAAAACCGCACTGTTCTTCCCTTAAAACTTTGTCTACAGCATCTCTCAGTCTAAAAATTATCATATTACTCAGTAATTTGCTACCTATACAGACCAGACTAATGCCTCGATAATTACGACACTCACTCTTGTCACCTTTCTTATACAGTGGTTTAATCAAGGTTTTTCTAAAATCAACAGGTGCTTCCCCTTTTTCAAAAATCATGTTCATAATCTTCAGTAGCTTATTCCTAACCTCAGAGCCACCATATTCAAGAAACTCATTTATCACGTTATCAGCACCTGGAGCCTTATTATTTTTTAATTCTTTTAGTACTGTCACTAATTCTTCCTCACTAAACAAATCTTCCTTCGCATCCAAGGTATCACAAACTTTTTCATTTTCATCTATATCTTTTCCTGCAACTGTATCTCGGTTTAGCGCATTCTCAAAATGTTCCACCCATCTTTCTTTAACTTTTTCCTTATCACTAATTGTGGTCCCATTTCTATCTTTAACTGGGACTAGTATGGATTGTATACTGTCTTTCAATTTATTAACATGCCAGTATAATATTTTACTATTATGCCGTCTAGCCGCATCTTCCAGATCCTCAGCAATTTCATCCACGGCCTCCACTTCACATCTCCTTAGTTCATATTTTAATGCTTTCTTCACTTTCTTTACTTTCCTTTTTTTCATACGACATATCACTCAGATAATTTTTGTACAAACCCCTTCTACTCTCTATTAAACCTAAAGCTTTTTCACTAATATTCCTAGTTGCTGTCTTAGCACTCTTCCCCAAGACACCATCAGCAACTTCACAAATTGTTTTTCTGAAATTATTCCATCCGTCTTCCACATTGTCAAATTTTAAACTCTCAAGTTTAGTACTCAATTGTTCCTGGAAATTTTGTCTCAAATTTTCTTCCTGGAGTCTACCAACATCTTACTTTTCCCGGAGGAGGCTACCCTTCCAAAATTTCAGCTTTAAATTAACCTTATATACAACTAGATGGTGATCTTTACTTTTAACATCAATAACAGCACTCCTATGCACCCTAGTATCTTGTATTGATCCTGCTAGTCTTCGGTTTACAATAACATAATCAATAAGGTTTGCTGTATGAGTTACACTTGAACAAGAAGGTAGTATCTTGGTCTGTTCGAATTATCTACCGTATTTCGAAAGTACTAGTTTTCATGTCTAATGAATTGTCATTACTATTGGTAAGCATCATCCACATAGAGTTAGCGATAATGTCTATTGTATAGTATTTTAATATGGAAAAAATCACAAAGAATAACATGTTTTAATAAAAACATGTAAATATAAGCATACCCACTTGAACCGTTTTACATCGGCTTAAGACCCTGCTACTAAGAATTACTTCTCGCTTGAAGTGTTTAAAAGGAGGAGTGGTCACCTTCTTGGAAAATTTTGATGGGAAAAAAACACAAGAAATTTATGCTTCTGTCGCGACATTGTCGTCGATACCACTCAAATATCAAACATCATTTGAAATATATAGTGACAAATTTAATATTTATACATTTCAAATGATAATAAGTGATAATCATGTTTCAAATTTCAAATAATCAAATAAATTTTAAATTTGATAATCATGATTTCAAATTGAAAACATTATTGATGTCAACATCAACATTAACACACAATACAACCATGTGGACCAGTATGGTCTTTAACCAAATGTAGTCACCACTACAAAATTATGTTATTCTTTTTCAGAACGATAGTGGAGGTCCATTAGTGGTTCAGGGAGATGATGAGAGATGGACCCAGGTGGGTATTGTGAGCTGGGGTATTGGATGTGGAGATCGAAGATTTCCAGGAGTCTATGCCAGAATCTCGTCTTATATTGATTGGATTGATTCCATCACTCAGACAACAAATTGATTATTATTCATGCTGATATTTTTATATATAAATTATTTATTTCATCAATAATAATATGGAGTTCATATTCAGTTTTAAAGAGTTAAAGATAAGGGTAATGTTTTGCTGTAGGGGTTCATCTGAAGGAAACGCTATAATATCCGAGTTCTATTCTCGAATCAAAACTCTTTACAGATTTAATTGTCACTATAGTGGGTATAGTGAAAATGATTTTTGGGAAAACGTGTTTTGGGAAATGATGAGCGAGGAGTGGAGGTGGTTTCCTTCCAACTCCTTTTGACTCTTGAAAAGGCATTGAAACCTCCAGTTTTTTAATCAAAGGATCCCCATCCCATATTTACACGACCACCCATTCGATAAAAACCTTATGTTTCCCCCGGATATCGGTTTCAACCTTTACCCCTGGGTTATTTTTTTTTGTAGGAGGGTGTTGTCAACTCTGGTGGTATTGTTATATGTTCCTTAGACTATTTTTTTTTTTTACATAATGGCTATCTCACAATTTTATTCAGATGTGTTTGGGGAAAAGAGGGCTTCGGGGGGAGGGGGTTACTAGTTTTTGCTTTATCACTTTTGACTCTCAAGAGGGAGCTAAATCCTTAAATTTCCAATCAAATCAGATATCTTCTTATAAAGTTTATACGACCATCCTTTATAAAAAGACTTAAAATCACCCGGGGAATAGATTCTACACTTGCCCCCAGGATTTTGGGGTTTGTTTCAACCCTGAAGGCCTTGTTTAATAATCTTTGGACTATTTTGAATAAAATGGCCATTTCAATTAATCATTGGATCCATTTGGGGAAAAGAGGAAGTGGGGGAGAGGGCTAGTAGCTCTCTGACCACTTTTGAATCTTAAAAGGGCACTGGAACTTCTGACTACCAATCGAATGAATTCCTTCCGAAGTTTTTAAAACATCCCCGTCCGTAACTAGCCTTAAATACGAACCATGGGCAACTAGTATAACTTATAGCCCTTGCCCTGAGAGCTTTGGTGGGGGGATTGTCAGTCCCAAAGATATAACTATTAAAAATTTCAAGTATGTAAAAAAATCACTATCTAAAAATTTTGATTGGATGTGTTTGAGGACATGATGGGCATGGGGGCTTGGTTGCCTTTCAATCACTTTGACCCTAGAACTTTCAGGGCACTAGAACTTTCAATTTCAAACTAAATAAGCCCATTTCGAAGTTGCTAAGACAACTCATTCTCACAAAGTGCTCTGGTCTGAAACCAAAAATGAAATAATAATTTGTGCCAACATCGGTTTTAATTAGTCAGCGCGATGGTGCTGCCTAGGATTTATCCCGATAGAGTAAGATTTATTGACAGCAATATCATTTTATTCTATATTCCATCTGAAATTCTTAGGGAAAATTATATTTCGAAATATAAAGTTTTGGAATACAAGAATGATAGTTTCGAAATGCGGTTTAAAAGAGAATTAAAATATTTAAAAAGCCAAAGTAAAATAAATGATAACTTGTAAAGTAGAGACTGGGGTTAGCGTCGAAAACAGTCACTAACGCCCTCAAACCTTCCGAGTTTTTTTGCGAAAATCGTAGTTTCTTAGGATTGGAAATATCATCATGGAGTATAATTTCGGTTATAGATTCATTTCTGAAAGTTTTAGTATCTAACTCACCTGCTTTCTCAGACCCTGAAAACCTCTTGGTCTACGATTTTACCTTAAATAGATTTGGAGCACACCTCAGGTCATTACGAGTCATATTTATTTGTTTCTTTTTCTTCTGCTTTTTTGAAAAAGGCATAATGACAGAGAGCTTTTTTTGTTTTTAACTGATTGAGTAATTGGACGAGAGTCAAAGGGTTGTAGCCGTTGTTATCATTCGCATTGTTCCTTGCCTGAGTGTTTAATGTTTGCAGTATGAATTTCGTAAATAAAAGTGTCTATAGTCAAAAGTATTGTTTAACGTATTAAGAACAGTTAGAATGATATCTGATTGTTTGAGTCGATTGAGTAAAAACTTACATAGCCACACACATCTTAATGTAGCAAGAAAACTAAAGATAAATCTTATTTTGTAAATTAATTACGTAGAAACAGAACAAAAATATCTCTTAAAAAGAAAGCCCAGGGACTGAATTTTCAATGAAGAAGATGGCCATATGTAGCATGTAGTTTTTCGCTTACCAGGCGTCAACATTGAAAATATGGAACTTTTGTAGAAAATCAGCTGAAAACGAACGAAAAAACCATCTTGGAACTTCACTTATTCCTAGCCTTAGTGACTTAATGTTCTTAATGTTAGTTTTCAAATATATCCTAGTACCCTTAACTCGCGAAACCAATAAAATTTAATTTATTTTGCTCACAATTTCATCTAATATGATTAAATCATCAGTATAACCTAAGTCCAGGAGAGTTTTTTCTCCCCTTTTGGTTCCGTGGTCTCCCAGCGCCTTTCCTAAGCTCCTTAAGACAAAGTCAATCAAAACGATCCGTACAAAGAGGGATAGAACAAAACCCTGCTTAACTCCTGATTTAATACAAAACCAGCTGCCAGCCTCATTTCCTACCTTATCTGCAGCAGCATTAGTCTCGTATATAGCACAGCTCACTTTAATGTATTTGTCTGGTTGACCATATAACGATAAGATCTTCACTACAGCTCTTCTATCAACAGAATCGAACGCCTGCTCATAATCTACAAAACCGATGACCAAAGGTGTTTGACAACTAAGGGACTTCTCGATTATTAACCTAAGTGTGAAAATTTGGTCGACACATCCTCTACCTTTTCTAAAACCCCATTGTTCTTCTCTTAAAACTTTTTCTACAACGTTTCTAAGTCTAAAAAGCATCAGATTACTAAGTAATTTGCCACCTACAGAGACAATGCCTCGACAATTCCGACACTCACTCTTATCACCCTTTTTATACAGTGGTTTAATTAAGGTTTTCCAAAAATTATTAGGTACTTCCCCTTTTTCAAAAACCATATTCATAATCTTCAGTAGCTTATTTCTAACCTCAGAGCCGCAATTTATAAGAAACTCATTTACCACACCATCAGCACATAGAGCCTTATTATTTTTTAATCCTGTTTGTACTGTCGCTAATTCTTCCTCACAAACATATCTTTCTTCACATCCAAGGTATAACAGCCAAACTAACTATTTAGGTCTACTTCTGTACTACTAGCATTATTTGTAGAAAGTAATCTTCTTAATTTAAATTATTTTAGGTGTTTTCTATAAGGTGTGGCTTCTGAGGTGTTTCAGGCAGGCCAAATTGGCTATTTAGGTCTACTTCTGTATTATTAGCATTGTTTGTAATAAGTGTTCTTCTTAGTTTAACTTATCCTAGTGGTTTTCTATAAGGTGAGGCTTGTGAGGTGTTTAAAGCAGGCCAAACTGGCTATTTAGGTCTACTTCTGTATTACTAGTATTGTTTGTAATAAGTATTCTTCTTGATTTAAGTTCTCTTAGGTGTTTTCTATGAGGTGTGGCTTGTGAGGTGTTTCAAGCAGGCTGAACTAGCTATTTAGGACAACTGCGACAGGCCATAAGATCCAGATTTATGGACAATAGCCTTTGCAAAGGGCTAAGTCGAACCTTTCGGGGTACCTGCCATACTGGGGACGATGCGGTCAATTTTTCTCACTTGATGAGTGGTGCCCTTCGAGAAAATTATAGCCAAGTAAACTACACATCATTCGCACGGGATTCCAATTATTGGACATTTCTTCTGGGCATGGTCTTTTGACGAGGTTTAAATGGGTGTTTTTGGGCTGAAAAATCTTTTCCTAGTAGTTACATCTACTATGGGTTGCCTCTCCGTAGTAGAACTATATTTGTAGGCATGAATATATAATGAGTCGGAGGTAATAGGCTTGGGACCGTCTGTGCAGGATTTAGATTCTTGTTGATAGAAGAGCATCGCCAAGTACTGAAAACCATGTTGTGACCAAGATTGGCCCAGGATTACACAAAGCCTCCAATCATACTAAAGGTCCAACTGACTTCTCGCTGTCCGGTTAATGTGGATAAACTATCCAAAGCGCACCGTAAGTATACCAAGTGGGGTAAAGTTGTTCCAAATGTTGGTAAGCTATGCCAAGCATGCTGAAAGTCTACCAAGCAGGACAAAGCTGTGGTAAACGTGAGTAAGCTGTCCCATGCGTGGTAGAACTGTGCAGTTTGATTTTCTTGGTAATTTAAATAGTTAGTATGCAGAACTGTATTCTGTGAGACTCTTTAAATGTCTCAAAAGATGAAGATACCACAATTCTGAAGCCAGAGCAAGCTTAAAGTCAGCTAGTTTACTTAACGTAATAATATTGTCCAAAGTCAACCTAAGCAAGCTTTGTACAGACGGGACTTTTAGTTTAAAAAGATATTAAAACAAAAGATTATGAATAATCAGTCAGAATTCTGCAATTTTTTTTGAGGAATTTGTAATTTTGAGATTCCTTGATCCTGTATTACCCATAATGAGAATCTTGATTATCATATTCCCGTTAAAATTTTCAAAATTAAGTCGCTACAGGTAGTTTTGTTAACAAACCCAAAGAAGTCAGCGAATTTTTACATGCCCTAGAGTGTAAATATCCATACATCTCAATGAAAATGAGAGGGCTGTGTTGCAGTTAGAATATACTTAACGTGGTTAATGAGAAACTGTTTTTTATAATTTTTTGTTCAGCAGATGAGTAGTGCTATTCTTTCACATTTTTTGCTAGTATTAGCTAAACCCAGTTCTCTGAATATATTAAACAAAAAAAAACATTTTTTTTAAACCGAGAGTAAGGAGCGACATTAAAACTTAAAACGAACAGAAATTACTCCGATTATGAAATCTTACTTTCAATTTAAAAAAAAACCTGTTTTTAATAAAATTAAACTTCTGATCATTTTAAATCATCCGCAGGTCTAACCAAGATATAAAATGGGTTCTGGCATAATGAATCTTCGATTTCTTGCTGTTAGATTGTATATGTGAATATTTAAACTGATTTGTTGCTCACCGCTTTTCTATTTTTCTGCATAAAAATGAAATATTAGAATGTTATTAGGATTGTGGATGAAATTTCAATACTTAGTCAGAATTTTTGATTATCAGGGTATATTGATTAATGTTTTAATAATAGTTTTATTATAGACATTCGGGTGGACGGAGAAGGATATTAATTTTCGTATGCTTTGAGACATGGGATGTCTTTTATTTTCTATGTGACACAAACCTATACAATAGGGTTCTTTGAGGTTTAAATATATTGTGTATACACGTTTAAATAGTATTTAAATTGGAACAGCTTGTATCACTAGGAGAAGAGAAATATTACCATTTAATTTGCTGAAAACAAAGCTCCTGGTAGCACTTGCCCCAACCCTAAGAGATTTCTTGGCAAGACTCAAGATACCCCTTTTGTCTCTTCCACCTCTGTGCCCATACGCTTTAGAGTGTAATATGTTATGCTACATGGAGAAGATTGTCGAGCTGGGAAGGGAAATTTTATCCCCACACTCTTTCTTCAAGCACAAATATTAAGTGTAATTGGTGTAGACCAAAATTGGTGTAGACCAAAATATTCCAGGGAATTAAGAAGATATCCTAGTTTCCCTGCCCCCCTTTCCAAAAACCTATTATACGTTTATCTGAAAGCTCAATGAGAGTTGGGTATTTGGGCAATAAAATGCAGTCTTTGCAGCATCCGCCCCTTAACAAAATGATCCTCCACCCTTCTTCATAATAGCTGAAGCACACTTACACATCCATTTATATATCTTTATGAAAAATGAAAAAAATCAGTTCAGTTAAATTAATTTTTAAAAAAAATATCAGAAGCATTTCAATACAATGAGAAGGGAGCTATCACTCCACAGCACCCTTGCTAAGACCTAGTCTAAATGAAGAGGTTAGAGACGAATTTGATTCCTCCTCCATAGACCTTTCTATATTTACCTAAAGGTTCATGAAGCTAGACAGGTTTAGCATTGAAAAGTGTTCTCTCAGACATTTACCCCTACCTTTCCCACCAACAAAAAGACCAAATCCTCCTCCTTCATAATAGCCGACGCGTAGCCTAATTATACTTCACTAAACATTATTTTATAAAAAAATCATTTGAATCATCATTTTCAAATTAAGTATTAATACAAGTTAAAAAAAACACGAGTTTTTACAACTGAAAATAAGGAGCAACATTAAAACTTAAAACGAACAGAAATTATTACGTATATGAGGGGCTTTACTCCCTTGTCAATACCTCACTCTTACGTTAAAGTTCGAAGTTTGTTCCAATTCTTTAAAAATGACCCCTGAATCACAAAGGCCGCTTAATTAGAATTAATAGCTCTTTTGAAAGTACCAAAAAACATTAGCGTAAAGAGTGAAGTTTTGACTAGGGGGAATATTTCTGTTCGTTTTAAGTTTTAATGTTGCTCCTTACTTTCAGTTGAAAAAACTTGTTTGTTTATTAAATTTCTGATCGTTTTTTAATTAATGCTGGGAAATAGGGCGCCCCCTCATTGAAAATTATCTTCCCCCATGAAAAATTTCTCCATGGAAAGATTCTCTCAAGTAACCCTGCCTCCCGGACTCCCCCCACCAGAAAAAATTCGCCTGGAAACGTCTGTATACTTCAAAATAACAATTACTATATGTGAACAATGGACAAAGCTCATAACTTGCAGCCCTTCCCCTGGGGACGGTGGGGGACTAAGTCGTCTTGTAAAAACATAGCTATTAGATTTTTCGACTATGCTGAACAATATGGCCATCTCGAAATTTGGATCCGGTGACTTTGGGAAAAAAATAAGCGTTGGAAGGAGCCGAGGTACTCTCCAATTTTTTTCAGTCACTTAAAAAGGGCACTAAAACTTTTAATTTCCGTTCAAATGAGCCCTCTCGCGACATTCTAGGATCACTGGGTATATACGATCACCCTTGGATAAAAAATAATGATAAATCCGCATCCGTGATCTTTCTTCTGGCAAAAAATATCTACAGTAGGCTGTGTGTGTATTTCTTCTGGCTTGAAACATCTACAGTAGGGCTCTCTGATATGCTGAGCCTGATGGCGTGGTTTCAATAAGATTCTATGACTTTTAGGGGATGTTTTCCCCTTTTTTCGAAAATAAGGCAAATTTTCCCAGGCTTTTGACTTTTGCTGAGCAGAACTAAGCTTGATTGAACTTATATATTTAAAATCAACATAAAAATCCGATCCTTTGATGCATCTATTGGTATTAAAATTCTGTTTTTTAGAGTTTCAATTGCTATTGAGCCGGGTCGCTCCTTACTTACAGTTTGTTACAACAATATGTTTGATATCCGCATTAACCATGCATCTAGTATGGAGTACGTGACTTTTTAGGAACGAATAAGCCACCTTGTGACCTTGCCTTCTCAGCAACGCGGGAAGCTCAAGATAAAGGTTTTTGGTACTTTGGAATTAATTGGCTAACTCAGAATGCTCAGTCAATCGAAATTTGGTCATCTATGGGGCTAAATTGTAGTGTCATAGCCACAACAAAGAAGAAAACACTACTTTCCAATGGCGAAATATTTTTTTCAGTTATTAAAGGAACTAGAACCTCTAATCTCTGTTCGAATAAGCCCTCTCCTGCTACCTAGAATCCATGGTTCATTATAATCAACACTTGAAAAGAAAACACTAGCTTTCTTTTTGGAACGAAAAAAAATACAAAATCCTGTATTTTGTAAATAGACCCTTGAAATCCCTAAAGTAGAGTTTTCGGATGTGCTACATCTAATAGTTTTATTTTCATTTCGGAGTGTTTCCCCCTTTTCGGAAATTAGGCAAAAGTTCTGATGCTCGGAGTTTTTAATGGGATAATTAAAGTTAATAAATATTATATATTTGGAGACCACAAAAAAAAAAATTCTTTAATTTTTTACTTTTGGTTACTATTGTTAACCAATAGTAACCGAATAGTCTCTCAACAGTTTTCTCCTTATAGTTTGTTACAACAAAGCGTTTGGCAATTAAGTAGATATCTTTGCATAACTATGACCAGTTGCTGTTTATCCAATTAAATAAAAAAGAACAAGTTTTGTCAACTGAAAGAAGGGAAAACTCAAAACGAATTATTCCGTAATAAGCTATTCCTTAAATGAAAGGGTTGCCCCCTTCTCAATACCTTGCTCTTCATCCTAAGGTTTTTAGCATTTATAAAAAAAAAATTCTATTCTAATTCAACAGCCCTTGTGTTTCAGGAGTCGTTCTTAAAATATTGGAATAAACAGTCAAAATTTAGCGTAAAGAGTGAGGTATTGAGGAGGGGGCAGCCCCTTCATATATAAAGTAGTTTCTGTTCGTTTTGGGGTCTAATGTTGTTGCTTACTTTCATTCAGAAAAACTTATTTTTAATTTCTGTCGTTTTTCAAATAAAGCTGTCAAATCTGGCTCACCGCCTATGAAAAATTCCCCCCCTCACGGAAATCTCTTCCATGGGCAGTTCCTCCCCACGAATAATACATCTTTTATTCAGTTCTTCCAGATAATTCCTTCATTGATGAAAAACCCCCTCTCCGTAAAATATCTTGCGGAAGATTCGGCATGAAGAATTCTCCTTAGCATGCTTTCATTTGAAAAAAAAATATTTCTAATTGTTTTTCCAATCACTCCTGAAATACCCCTTCCCGTGGAAATTTTTTTCTGGAAATCCTGACCCGCTGAAAATTCCTCTGGACAATTCCCCTGGAATGGTTCCACATCGAAACATGAGTTAGTAAAGAGGGAGCATGGCCGATAAAAAGAATTACATATAGAAATTTTGACAAATCCCCCGAGTGTAAAATTTCCCCTGGAAAGTTCACCCCTGAAAATTCCCTCCCCACGGAAAATCCTCCCCATGGAGATTCTGCCTAAGCTTAAAATCCCCCCTCCCGAAAAAAGAATCTCTGTATAATTCAAATTTCAAATACCAGACGTAAACAATGGGCAAATTTTACAACTTCAGGCCTTTCCCAACGGACTGTGGGGGGGATCATTTTACCCCTAAAGGTGTATTTATTGGATCTTCTAACTATACTGAACAAAATTTCTGTCTCAAAATTTTAATCTGATCACTTTGGAAAAAAAGGGCGTGGAGGGGGGCTAAATCTCTTCTAATCTTTTGGGGCCGCTTAAAGAGTGCACTAAAACTTTTAATTTCTGTTCGAATACAACCCTTCAGAACTTCTAGGACTATTTGTCCTATTTGACCATTGACCATTTTTGCAAAACTAAACTTGAGGATTTTTGGGATCTGCATAATAAGTCAATTCTTTTTATACATCTATTCACATCAAAATTCTGTTTTCTAGAGTTTCGATTACTTTAGAAACAATCGCTCCTTACTTACAGTCCGTTACTACGTACTGTTTGATATTGCATGTGAAAATATATAATCCTGTGAAGGTCTTTCTTTAAATGACAAAGGAGAAAATGTAACGAATAAAAGGAACCACAGAAATATGACGTTTAGTGATAATATAATTAATTGTTGTAGGCATGGGAGTTCCGTTTTTTCGTAAATTAGGTGAAACTAACGAGCGAGGCAATTAGCAACATCAGATGACAGACAATTTCATGGATTTTTTTTTCCTTCGTTTTGCTACCGAAGCAAAAAACATTTGACAAAATAAAGCACTGTGAATTATATCATGTTCCATGTCAAATAGTAACTGAGTTATTCAGGGAAATGAGCGGGAGGAGGAAAGTCAGGAAACCCTGCCTCCTCTAATCCAAATTCTGAAGTTTTTCTGTATTTCTGGGCACATTTTTATCCAAATTATCGAATGAAATTTGTTTTTGTTTTTTGACCCGCCAAAAAATTATCTGTTTACATGCTTGATATTTTTACTGTCCCCTAGCATTCATGTCATATATATCCAGTAGAAATCAACCATCTAGAATAAACCCTGAGCTGAGGAAACTTACAGTGAAAATAGCATTCTTGTTAAGGAGAAACAGTCGATCGTTTGGTAGTCTATGTTAACACTCATTTATAATATTCCTTTATATCCAACAGCTCGTGGTAATTAAGTGTAAGTAAGGAGAGACTCGGTACATTAGTTACCGAAAATCTAAAAAGGGATTTTAAAAACATTTTATACATCAAAAGAATTTCGTTTTTCTGTTGATTCCAAATGCATAAAATACCTTAATTTCAGTGTCACCCATCAAAAGTGACGAGCCGGAGAAAATTTGCTTGATTTTCAAAAAGGGTGGAAGCACAAAAAAGGGGTTATGATCTGAATGAAAAACACACTGACAAATTCAGCATATCAAAGAACCCTACTGTAGGTTAAAAGCTTTTATTTACTTTTTATGTAGAATTTTTTTTTCTCAGAATAAAGATCACAGATGCGTGATAATTTGTTGTTGTGATTTTTTGTTGTTTTTTCTCCCGCAGGGGTGATTGTATTGAACCCATAGTTTCATAAAATTGGGAGGGGTAGGCCTATCATCCGGACGGACATTAAATATTATGACAAAAAATATCTTGCCACAATGAAGTGGCATTTTCTGCCATTTTGTAGGACCGAACTAAGATTCTGTTAAAAAATTCTAAGACAGCCAATCAATTTAGAAGTATCGAAAGACTATATTCCAGTTGCGGAGGGAGAAGTGCCTTTCTAAGTGACAAAAACGATTGGAAGCCAGCTTTTTCTGTCAAATTGTTAAAATAGTCATTTTGTTGAGAATAGTTGAAACGGCCAAAAACAATGCCTCTGGGAATGACAAAAGCCCCCACAGCCCCTGGAGAAAAGGCTGTAGTGTATGAAATTTTCTTATCGTTTACATATTTTTGTTATTGGTAAATAAACGGACATTTTTTGGCGGAGGGGGAAGGTCAATAGGCAGGAATTTCTTAGGAGGGAGATTTGCTATGGAATATTTTACTCGTGGGAAATTTGCCAGAATTTATGCAAAAAGCTTTTTTGTCTTATTACCAACTTTGGCGGCTCAATTTTACATGTGAATCGTTTCTGGAGACAACTATTCGGGGAAAATGTTAGTGGAATCGTCTCAGGGAATTTTTCCAAAGAAGAAATTCACGATGGGAGAATTTTACACGAGCTGACAGATTTTACGTGTAATTCTTGAAGAAATTCCCCAAGAATAATTTTTAACGGGGGGAATTTTTTCTGGAAGGGGAGGCGAATTCCCCAGCAATAATTGAAAAACGACTGGAAATTAAATTTAAAAAAATGAGTGGAAATAACCCCCTCCTCAGTTCCTCACTCTTTGCGCTAAAATTTGTCTTTTTATTCCAATTCCTTAAGAACGACTCCTGAAGCAAGAGGGCCGTTTATTTAGAAATAGAAGCTATTTTAAGGAAACTAAAGACCTTTAGCGTATAGAGTGAATGATTTAGGAGGGGACATCACCCCTCATACACGAATTTATTTCTATCCTTTTATGTTTTAATGTTGCTCCTCACTTTCATTTGAAAAAAACTTGTTTTTTAATTGCCATATAAACTATAGGTGAAAAGTAGTTCTAACCCTAGTCTCTTCTATACAAGGACATGCCAAGACTTACATTTTGAAGGGCTAAGCATAAATTTTGGATACTTCCATGGTATGTTATAAAAGCAAATATTTTTGTATAGTTTTCCCATTTGTCATAGGTAGAAGGGGGTTGTCTAAAAACCCAATACTATACAAGCCCCTTTTTAAAGTGGCTACTAGCATAACTACAGAAAAGACCTTGACAATCCTTTTGGAAATGACCATTCTAGTACTGCCGATTAACCATAAACTAAACTATAGATTCCTGCAGAGGGATGGTTCAAGAACTAACTTTTGAGGAGACAACAATAAAAGTTTGGCTCCACCATCGTTATTTTTGCCTTATTTACCCCTGGAATTTGTGCAGTTTTTTTGCTTGTTGTGGTTGGGCATGTGTCAGAAAACCACCCCCGGATTTACCTCTTTCAGTCAAAAGCCAATATAAGAATCTATAAAAAATTTCAGAGAACTTGAAAAAAGCAACTCCGTTTTTTAAAATATATTTTTTAGCTTAAATTTAAGGGTACCGCAAAAGACACGTGACTAGCAAAGGTTTATTGTGTTGTCTCTGCTTCGAGCCAATTGACTTAATTTAAAAAATACGCTTTTTCAACATCACGATGACGATATATTTTTTTGACGATATATTTATTTTTCCTATATATATGATGAAACTAGACTTACAGAACATGTCCACCATTTTTTCATGAAAGAAACAGAGGGACGACTTATAATAGAAACTTGTCACTAAAAACGTTTCATTGATTTTACTGGCTCAAAATTTTACACAGAAAATGAATTAGAAGGAACAATGTTGTTTAGTTCTATTTGTTGGCTTAATTCTGCACATGACATTTTAAAGCTAATCAGGATTGAAAAACGCATGGTTATTTGTTTCTTCAGAAAATTGAAATAATGTGCCTGACTTTTTAAAATCAGTCAAAGATGCCGCCCAATGAAATTAAACTACACTTGTTACAATAGATTATAGGAGAATAATCGCTCTTTTTGTCTGTGGTTTCTGTCTTTTGCTTTTTATATATTTGGTGAGCTTACTTAAAGAGTACAAACTTCTGTAAAGATTAAAGAAATGTTTAAAGATTGTTTAAAGCTTTTTTAAGGAAAATAAAGAGCTTTGGCGTAAAGAGTGAGTCATTTAAGAGGGGGCAGCACCCCTCATACGCGAAATAATTTCGATTCGTTCTATGCTTTCCTTAAAAGTTACGGAAATCATTCCAAAAATCAAAGGAAAAATTTTATTAACCTGGACGCAAAATGTCAATGACTCGAATTTTTTTATTGCATATATCCCAATCGCTGGTCTCCCTTGAGCTCCAGGTCTTCTGTTCTAAAACTAGCTATATGCACACGAAGGGGAGTAATCTTTTTGCCAGTCCCCTACTAAAGTTACACGAGGCTTTTCAAATGTAAAACGAGGATTTTATCAGCCAGTAGCAAAATATGAAAAACAAGCAAATATTTCAACAAGGACCTCCGCCAAGTCGTCCTCAGTGCTCAAAAAAATAAGAAAGAGGAAAAAAACAAAGAAAAAACAACAACAAAATCTAACCTTCGTAAGTGAACTCTTTCAAATTATTCTTCTTTTTTTCCTTTTTTTTTCTTTGTTTTTTTTTCCTCTTTCTTATTTTTTTTTAGCACTGAGGACGACTTGGCGGAGGTTCTTGTCGAAATTTTTGTTTGTTTTTCATATTTTGCTACTGGCTGATAAAATCCTCGTTTTTCACCTATTTGATTTATTCTTTTCATTTATTATTTCCTTTCTTGTTTTCATACGTCGTGCATAGCCAGTGATACCTTGGATGTGAAGGAAGATTTGTTTAGTGAGGAAGAATTAGCGACAGTACTAGAAGGATTAAAAAATAATAAGGCCCCAGGTGCTGATAGTATGATTAATGAGTTCCTTAAATATGGTGGCTCTGAGGTTAGGAATAAGCTACTGAAGATTATGAACATGATTTTTGAAAAAGGGGAAGTACCCAATGATTTTAGGAAAACCTTAATTAAACCACTGTATAAGAAAGGTGACAAGAGTGAATGTCGGAATTATCGAGGCATTAGTCTGGTCTCTGTAGGTAGCAAATTACTGAGTAATATGATACTTTTTAGACTGAGACATGCGGTAGACAAAGTTTTAAGGGAAGAACAATGCGGTTTTAGAAAAGGTAGAGGATGTGTCGACCATGTTTTCACTCTTAGGTTAATAATTGAGAAGTCCCTTCGTTGTCAAACACCTTTGGTCCTTAGTTTTATCGATTATGAGCAAGCTTTCGATTCTGTTGATAGAACAGCGTTAACAAAGGTCTTATCGTTATATGGTATACCAGAAAAATACATTAAAGTGATTTGCGCTATGTACGAGAATAATACTGCTGCGGTTAAGGTAGGAAATGAGGTTAGCAACTGGTTTTGTATTAAATCAGGAGTTAAGCAGGGTTGTGTTCTATCCCCCTTTATATGGATCATTTTGATGGACTTCGTCTTAAGGAGCACAGGAAAGGCAATTGGAGACCATGGAATCAAATGGGGAGGAAGAACGCTCCTGGACTTAGATTATGCTGATGATTTAAGCATATTAGATGAAAGTGTGAGCAAAATGAATGAATTTTTAGAGGTTTTACGAGTTCAGGGTGCTAAAATAGGCTTGAAAATTAATGTTAAGAAGACTAAGTCACTAAGGTTAGGAATAAGTGAAGATGAACAGGTGACCTTAGGTAACGAAAAGATTGATCAGGTTGGGAGCTTCAGTTACCTTGGTAGTATTATTAGTAAAGATGGTGGGAGCAGTGAAGATGTTAAAAGTAGAATAGCTAAAGCTCAGGGTGTTTTTTCACAGTTAAAAAAAGTTTGGAAGAATAGAAAGATAAGCCTACAAACCAAGATTAGAATATTGGAAGCTACAGTGATGACAGTGGTCAAATATGGCTCTGAAGCATGGACACTCCGAAAAGCAGATGAAAATTTACTAGATGTTTTCCAGAGAAATTGCCTACGGATTGTTCTGGGTACCCGGCTGACTGACCGTATTTCAAACAGTAGGTTGTACGAAAAGTGTGGTTCAATCCCGCTTTCTGGGGCTATAATGAAAGAAAGGTTGAGATGGCTAGGGCACGTTCTACGGATGAAGGATGACAGATTACCGAAGATTGTCCTTTTTGGCCAACCGTCTGGGGCTACACGGAAAGCAGGTCGTCCTTGTCTGGGTTGGGAGGATGTCATAAATAAGGATTTAAAGGAAATGGGAACTTCCTGGGAGGGTGTAAAGAGGGAGGCTTTAAATAGATTAGGTTGGAGGAGGAGCGTGCGTAGCTGTGTTGGCCTCAGGCGGCTTGGTGCTGCAGTGAGTTATTAGTAGTAGTAGTAGTAGCTTCTGAAATACTTCTATTTTTTTAGACATACCCCCATCCCTCTAAAAAATGAATTTGGTCATCCCCTGCCACAGTTTATTATTTTCTATGATGTATAGGAAGATAGTTCTTGCGCAAAAGGTCCGAATATTACTGAAACACAATTAGAACTGCTGAGATTAGCACCCCAAGATATAAAATTGTGGCTTTCAGCCCCCTCCCTCAAAAAGTTCTATAACACCATGGAAGTGGTACACATTACTGAAAAGAATACGTATCTACCCAACTGGTAAAAAATGAAGGAGAATTGTTTATACAAATTGCAAATGTTGCATAAACTTCTTAATTAGGTTCATCAATAAAATTATAATAGTTTAACAACCTAAAACTTTCGCTATATTTTTATTTTTCCGTAATCAACTAATTGCGAAAAACAATAGTATTGACAAAATCGAATTTCCGCTAAAGAAAGTGAAATCCGATTTATTTTTGTCATTAAAGTTGATATATTGATACATTTACATTGCATGATCATGGTCAAATATTTAGAGATTCTTTGCCTCAAGGAGAGGAACAAGCTTGCCTTTTCAAAAATTATTTTTACGTAAGGCATTTTTTAGCAGTTGAAATTAAGAGCTTGTACAGCCGAGAAAAACATCTGTTACTCCATCAGTTTAAGGATATATTGGTACTTGGATATATTGATACATCTGACTTGCGATATATTTTATGATGGTAAGTTTAGTTACTAGAATACGAATTTAAAACACAGTTTTAGAATTCGTTTTATAGGCGTGTCAGTGACCAGCACAAACTGACTTGATAACACCTGTTTCCGATTCAACTCTCTGTGGGGGGAGGGCTGGAGGGAGGGAAAATTGTTAAAAATGAGGCATGTTTATCTCACAAATGAGTGATCGGATCTTAATGAAACTTGAAATATAGAAAGACGTCATGTCTCAGACGCTCCATTTTCAATTCATATTGGATCCAGGGAGGGTGGAAGGGGAAATGGATATCTTGAAAACCGGAAATCTTGGAAAATGCTTAGAGTGGAGAGATCGGGATGAAACTTGATGGGAAGAATAAGCACAAGAGACCAGATCTGATCTCTTTGGGGGAGTTAAGGGGATTTTAGTGCTTTGGCGAGTTCGAGAATATGCGCAAGTTCTAGATGCGTGATTGACATAACCGGACCGGATCTGATCTCTCGTCACAAGTGTCATATGAGCTTTTAGGTCTTGTTTCATATTGTAGAACCCCTCAAGTCATTTTATGTATATTTTAGTATAACAACAAATAAAGCGTCCGATCTCCTCTGCATTTATACTCCCAGCAACATATTTAAGAATCTATTTTTGGGAAGGGGACTTAATTACAAAAAAAGTGCAAAAGAACATAAATATTGAGACTACAATAAGAAATTATTGACAAAATCCCATAACCTTTATATTTAAGCTCACCCAAGTCTCCTCTTTCTCCCAAGGTGTACATACTCAATCCAGATGTAATAGAAAAAGACTCGTATAATATAACAAATGTAAAAAGGATCAAATAGAAATGAAAATAGATATAACTTTAGTATATAATAAATGATTTTTTCTGCTCTTTACCCCTTGAACCATGTAAAACTATATAGTGTCATTTGTGCTTTACTGAAAACATGTAATTTTAATCAGTTTCTCTTTCATAATTATAATAATTAAGAATACAAATTTGCTGAAATTTAAGGAAATTAATACCATTATATAATAAACTATCTGCTTACTTTAATTAGTTCTTTCCTGTTATTTGATTACTATGGCGATTTATTTTTGTTGATGTGTTTTCAAATAACTGCCAAACTGTTCAAAATACACATTGCTTTGTTAATTACAAAAATAGTGGTCAAACTTTTGGATTTCCTCTTTACTAAAATTTATCAGCAAGAATGTGGCTTTCATAGAACAGTGACTACTCGCTAATTACCTTTAATTTCTGTTAAAAGTTTATCACCTCCAAAGAATTCTTCATAGGCAATTAATTATTATATGATGAGTCATGGATGATTTGGCAAAAAATGTGTTGAATTTCTGCAAAGTAGTTGTTGAACAAGTTAAATGTACCTCTTGTTATAGCAATTGATCTAGGGATGACACACTTGTCACCCATATGCCATCAGATATGCACCAAGGTGTAACAATTATTTTATGCGGAACTGATTATAGTTAACTGATATGTTAAGCATAAAGCCACAGAGTTCCATATTTCATAGAAGACAAATGTCCATATTAAACCATCAAGGATATCAAAATTACAATAATTTTTGCCCCCTCTCCCTTTTTGTCCATCTTAGGTTTATTCATACTAAAAAGCGAGATTTTCTACCGTTTTTATTTTGGTTATTATACTCCTAATAATTTTTTCCCATTGTATATATTCTCTTCTTCATTGCCACACTGAATCGTGAAGAAAATAAGTGGAAACTATTCATTTTACGCAAAAACACCAAGCAAAAGCCATTTTTCAGCCCAAATATAGTCAAGTTTTTCAACCATTAATCGCGCAACGTGACCGTCAACTATTGAATAAACATAGGTTAGTGAGAATATGTAAGACATTAAGTAAGCAAAGTAAGGTTTTCAAATCACAAGAAAAAAGGATTTGATATTTCAATATTCAACTAAAGGGGTACGCACAACAAAAAGTAGAGTCTCCTTGGTCTTTCTAAAAATGTCCTCCTGTAGATAAGTCAATTAACTAATATCTTGAAGTGTTTAACTTTGAAGGATTTAAATAAGAAACATTTCAATGTCTAGCTTAGAATTTTTGTTTTTCAATGACATATACATTTCCTTTCAATTCCAATTCAGGAACAAGTTATTCAGTCACTGTTCTTTTTTGTTTTTTTTTATTTATTTTTTTTTCTTACACAGTTTACTGCCGGATAATAGCTGTGCCTATTTCTTGTTACACCAATCAGGAAAGTTCAACTTTTTAGAGAAACTTAATGAAAACATTTTTCACTCACTTTTGATGAGTTTTTGCATGTTCTTTATTTTTAAACTCAGCACATACTAAGTAAAAACTACATACCAGCATCAAACATTTTTGGATTAAAACTTGAGCTCCCGGGTTTTCCTAATTTATAAGACGTTATTTGGTTGTTTAAGTTTCCAATCATCAAATTTATATAATCATGTTTAATTTTTATCGTCCTTAGTACAATGAGGATTTTCTCCTGGTATACCAAAAAGATTTAAGAGCTGAACCATAGATTAAATGTATATAATACAAATATACAACTGGCATGTCCTGCAATGTTGAAAAATAGGTCGGGTTTTAGGATTGCCGTTCATTGAATGACGAATTTATTTAAATGAACAACTCATATTTATTCACCTATTTTTACTAAACCATCATAGGATTAAAAATAATGAGTACTCAAAAGAAAACTAGTAAATATATCGTAAATTATTCTTGACTGTCGTGAATCTCTTTCGATCCAATTTTTCAGAATAATTTTGCTTTTAAGAGGTGACATTCATCAACTTTTTTTGGAAGAACAAGAAGACAAAAGGGCACAAGTGCCAAATTTATTGGTTACCAAAGATTGATCAGTTAGAAATATATATTATCTGCCTTTTGTCTGTAAGCTGGGCCTTATACTTATCAGTTTGTAGCTGAGCACGGGCAGAGTGTGTTTTTGAGATTTTTGAGCCATTTTTGAGCTGTTTTTGAGCCATTGTTCTTCCACCAGCGAAGGATTTTTATAGTGTTTAAAGCAGACATAGCCGTTTTTCAGGTCTGCTTCTCGCTGATCGTTGTTATTTTTGTTAAATAATTACCTGTAAGGCTACGCTTCCTTGTACATTATCTGGTATATATTTAGGTTATGAATCTTTATATGGGCTTGAAGAACATAGTGACATTGAAGCTGAAAAACGGGTATACTAATTCAGTGCGGGCTTACTTTACGCCAGTAATCAAATTAAGAATTATGTCATTATCTGCTCTTATAATTAACCATCTTCACGGTTACTTGTTTCAATTTGATTGTGACTCAATAATTTTTTAGTTTCTATCGAACAAGTTTTCGTCTAAGAGGGACTATGCTTTAGTAATTTTAAATATTTGCAAGAAGAAAGCTTTTTAGAGTCACCCCAATATCAGTACCTCAGCAAAGAGCAATGTATATCCCAGGAAATATTATTTTTCTTGGAAGTGGAATTCGTGTTGCTTGGAACTGGTGCTAGTAGAAACTCGAGCAAAGGGTGGTTTGATCAGGAATTGATTTTTACTGCTATTTTTTTGGATTTAAAATGATAGAAGAGCAGCCAGCTTCTGTATACTTTTTACCCCTCCACCATCCCCATAGACACTAATAGTCTAGGACCCAAACTTTGAGATAGTCATTTTCTCAAAAGTAGTCAAAAGGTAAAGTAATATGTCTCCAGAGATGGCATGACCAAGGCCGTATCCGGGGGGAGGGGCTTGGGGGTTTGAACCCCCCTCGAAATGTCTGTCCAGCTCGTTGAAACGAAAAAAAAATAATGTAAAATTTTATGTATATTCTTACTTCCACCTCCAAAAATTATTTTGTTAAATTGTCAAGTCATCGCTCTAACTCTTTAGGGAATTAAATTAAATGATAAGTTTTTCAACTGAGAGTAAGGAGCAACCCAAAACTCAAAATAAATAGAAATTATTCCGTATATAATACCTTTAATACCTATATAGGTACCAATAGTGCCTATATAATACCTAAATACCTCGTTCTTCACACTGTATATTTTAGTACTTAAAAAAAAGTTTCCTATTCTTGTTAAATGGCCCTGTGTTTCAGGAGTCGTTCTTAAAAAAATTGTGACAAACAGTCAAATTTTAGCTTAAGGAGAAAGGAAGTAAGAAGGGGTCAACCCATTCATGTAAGAAATAATTTCTCTGGGTTGTGGGTTTTAATGTTACTCCCTACTTTCAGTTGATTTTTTTTTCGTTTTTCAGATAAAAGTAATTTTTTATGAGAAATTCCCTCCCCTCAAAAGAAACTTCTCCATAGATAGTTCCTCCCACATAAAATAGGTAACTCCCGGAGTGAGTTACCCTCCTGATAACTCCATTCTCGCTGAAAAATATTATGCGTAAACGGTGGGAAAAGTTTTGTAACTTAGAGCCCTTTCTTCAAAGGCTAGTTGGGGTCATGATATCCCCAAAGGCATAATTATTGAACCTTTCACACTATGCTGAACAAAATGGCTGTCTAAAAATTTTAGTCAGACGTCTTTGGAGAAAAAAGGGGCATGGGAAACAGGCTAGCCACGCTCCAATTTTTTTGGTCGCTTAAAAAGGGCACTAAAACTTTTGATTTACGAGAATATGAGCCCTCTCTCGATGTTCTAAGATCACTGGTTCGACACGATCACCATTGGAAAAAACGTACAAAACAAGAAAAGAACCACGCATCCGTGATCTTTCTTCTGGTGAAACATGCAAAATTCCACGTTTTCACATATAGAAGCTTGAAACCTCTCAGTAGTGTTTTCTAGTTTGCTGAATCTAATGGTGAGATTTCCACTCCGTCTTTTGGGGATTTTTAAGAAATTGAGAAAATGTTCTCAGGCTCGTAACTCTTGATGAGTAACATTGAACTTAGCGAATTTTCTATATTTTGAATCCGGATCAAAATTTTATTCTTTTGATCCATCTATTGTTATCAAAACTCTGTTTCTTAGAATTTCAGTAATTACTGAGCTACGCCGCTCCTTACTTACAGTTAGTGACTACGAACTAAGGAAACATAAACTAAAAATTAAGAAAACATAAATATAAAAAACACATAAATAAAGTTGTGTTACTTAAATTATAAAAGAAATTAATTTTTAAAACACATTTTGTACTTTTCAAAGAATAATAAAGAGCGACATTAAAAGATATAACGAGCAGAAATAAAGTCTTGTAATAAGTAAAACTTAAAAGGAATAGGAATTACTACAAATAAGATCAGGGTCACAACCTTCAAACCCATGAAGGACTTTAGTTTCATTGGGCTTAAGTAAAAACAGAATATGAAATTGGCAAGTTTCTATTGGGTTGTCTACCTAAAGTTAGTTAAGCTGTAATAAATCGATTGCATGAACAATTTGAATTTCTATGCTGTTTAAAGTTTTAGGTTTCATTTCAACTTTTGCAGATCTTTGTTTACCTTTCCTTATGTTTTCTTTTCCCATTCTCCTCTACAGCAGGGGGGGGGGTCACATATAAACCATGGTGAAGTTGTAATATTAGGTAATAAGAAAATCGACCAAGTGGACTGCTTTACGTATCAGTGTAGTGTTATAATTAAAGAAGGTGGCTTGTGGTGAGGATATAAAAGTAGAGTTGCCACTTCGCTGAGTTTTTTTTTCCGGTTGAAAAAAGTTTAAAAGAGTAGGGAAGATAGTCAGAGAACTAAGATTGGAATATTGCCAATGTCATTGGTCCTTTTTGTCTTTGAAAAGTGGGGGCTTCGAAGGGCTGGTGAAAAAACAGTGAATGTTTTCTAGACGAATCGTTCAAAAATAGTTTTAGCACTTGGTCCGTTAACACTGAAGAAAAAAAGAAACAGAATGGTATGCTTGTCTAACTGTTTCAGTGACTTTATTCTTAAACCCGAACACATATCTCTTGAACAATCATACCAGTTTATTTCTTGCTCTTGAAAAAGGAAATTTGAGGTATTGTACCGGGTATTAGAACTTTGGAGGACAAACCTACACAAAACAAAACTAATATTTTGCTTTTAAGAGTGTCAGGCTAATATTTACCGGAAAAACTCTGAAATACCCAATCGATTTAAAATTGTCATATATATATATATATATATATATATATATATATATATATATATATATATATATATATATATATATATATATATATATATATATATATATATATATATATGCATATATATATATATATATATATATATATATATATATATATAGAGAGAGAGAGAGAGAGAGAGAGAGAGTTTTCCGACCTAAGAGGCCGTAAAGCGCCATGGCGGTGCATTTGCTGTAAAATAAGTGGTGAGCGCAGAGATTATTTTAAAGCAATATGTAGCTAAATTGATTTATTTAATGCTTTACAAAATTATGTCCAGTAAGGTATAACTACATATATACTACTATGTAGCAGGGCTTTTGGGCTATAGCAAACCTGCAGATTTATACAAAAGTTAAAAATTAATCTCTAACCTCCTTTTATTTAGACTAAGCCTGAATATGAATGGTGGGGGTTGATGGCTACGCTCTTGTTGCAGATAAATACTTTCTTTGTAACATAAAACATCAAGTTTTCATCCTTATCAGTTCAAAAGATTGATATGTTGGGAAAGGAATCACGAGTTTTACCAGAGAGATTATCTGTATTTTGGAGGCAAATTTTACCAGCGACTTTGTTTTTATTTAGATTAGAATTCCAATGGGATTTATGCCTTTTTTATAGGTTAAAAAGCTTTTGGTAACAAATAGTATTTTTAATAACAATATATACAAACAAGAACTGGCTTTTTATGGTGATTTAAAATACATGAGATTCATAAGGTTTAAAGCTACCCACCAAAATTATAATCCTGTAAAAAATTACCCTGTTTCTGAAAGGGGGGGGGGGCAAACACACTCAAAAGTACGCTTAACTCTGGTGAAAATTAAACTATCAAATTTGGCATATCAAAGAACTCTATTGCAGAAACTTTAAGCCCCTATCAATGAAAACGTGAAATTATAATTTTTTTTCTAGATGGATAATCACGGATGCGTGTTCCTTTTCTTCTTTTTTTTTTCTCTCTCTCTCTCAGAAATGATCCTGTTGAACCGATAGTAATACAGTATTAAAAGAAGGCGGTGTGTTACAACTACAGAAGAGATAATAATGAGGACTTTTTTCCCAAGACAGTGAACCAACAAAACCTATTTGAATATTTCGGCCCTATATCTGAGGGCCGTCTTCAGCAAAAAAGAATAATAAACAATAAGACACTTACAATAAGAGTTTTCGGTTAAAAGTCCTTTTTTTTAAATAGCCTTGGCATCATTACTTTTTAACGAAAAGTCTAGCCAAGACTGTGAGATAAAAGCTAACATTTTACAAGCCAAAAAGGTTCATTCATTTCACTAGCTGTATTTATAAAAAAAAATTGGAATAATTTCTTATTGCGATATTTTTCTTCTCTGCAGCCAATCTTGTAGTTCTTTTGGGATTGGGCTTGTTTTTATTCGTTCCTATTTTTTATTATTTTGAATTAGGTTATTTTCTATAATTAACTTCTAGTTTCAAGATTCATATTACAAAAAAGTAAGGGGCCTTCTTACGCGAGCACCTCTATCAGGCCTACTCGCAAATATTTTCGTCGAGAACCTTGAAAATTGGGCCCTGGATTCGTATTTTCTTAATCATGTGTATTGGGAACGTTTCATGGACGACGTAATTTCAGTTTGGAATTATGGAGAGAATGAACTTAAAGGTTTTCTAGAACATTTAAAAACTTACGATAGAAGCCTGCAATTCACTCTAGAGACCGAAAGAGATGGAAAAATACCTTTTTTAGATGTATTGATTATACGCAGTGTAAATAAACTTGACTTTACGGTTTACAGAAACCCTACCCATATAATAGATAGCTTCACTTCAAGTCTAACCATCCTTCACAGGTTAAAAGAGGTGTGGTAATATCTCTTGTGGATAGAGTACTTAATATCCGTTCAGAGCCGTATATTAAAAAAGAATTAAATTTTATTACAGACATACTTTTTTGGCAACGGGTACCCAATATCTCTCATAAACACTGTTATTGCTCAAATATTAAAGATACATTCTTCTAAAGCCTTAAACCCCATACCAGTAAACGATTCAAATAAACCCATGAGCACGATTTACCTACCTTATATTCCGAAAATTACTTAAAAACTGAAAAAACTTTGTTTAAAAATCAATTTACGTGTTGTATTCACAAGTATTTTAAGTACAATGAATCTTCTCAATTCTGGTAAGGATAAAACCCCAGTTACTCGTCTAAGAGGGGTGTATTAAATACCATGTAGTTGTGGAAATTATTACATTGGTCGAACCCACCAAAATTTAGGAACTAGATTACAGCAACACAAAGAATGTATTGAAAAAGCATTAAAATCTAAAAATAACTCCATATCTTTCGATTCAGCTTTAAGCAATCATATTTTTGAAAATACAAACGATTATGTTCTATTTGACGAAACAATTCTAATTAGGAATGACCTAGGAATCAAACAAACTGTCCGCGAGGCAATCGAAATCAAATGAAACTTAAATAATAATACACCCCTAAATAGAGACTTGGGTGAATACCCTATGTAAACAAAATGAATTATAGAAAATAATCTAATTCAAAATAAAACAAAAATAGGAACGAATAAAAACAAGCCCAATCCCAAAAGAAGTACAAGATTAGCTGCAGAGAAGGCAAATATCACAATAAGAAATTATTCCAATTTTTAATAAATACAGCTAGTGAAATGAATTAACCTGTTTAGCTTGTGAAATGTTAGCTTTTATCACAGTCTTGGCTGATCTTTTCGTTAAAAAGTAATGATGCCAAGGCTAATTAAAAAAAATGGATTTTTAACCGAGAAATTATATTGTAAGTGTTTCATTATTTATTTTTTTTTTTTGCTGAAGACGGCTTTTTTTTGCTGAATATAAATATTACAATAATTGCAAAAACAAAATCTATTATTCAGGCTGATTTTAAATATGCAGAATCTTTTAATCTTAAAGGTAAGCATTAAAACATTTTAGTATATGAAAATGTGCATTGTCAAACAGTTCGTGGTAACGAACTGTAGTAAGGAGCGACCCGGCTCAATAGTAACCAAAACTCTAAAAAATTGAATTTTGATATCAATAGCTACATCAAAAGAATTGCATTTCAATGCTGATTTTAAATATATAAGTTTCATCAAGTTTAGTCTTACCCATCAAAAGTTACGAGCCTGAGAAAATTTGCCCTATTTAGGAAAATAGGGGGAAACACCCCCTAAACGTCGTAGGATCTTAGCGAAAATGACACCATCAGATTCAGCGTATCAGAGAACCCTACTGTAGAAGTTTCAAGCTCCTATCTACAAAAATGTGGAATTTTGTATTTTTTGCCAGAAGACAAATCACGGGTGCGTGTTCATTTGTTTGTTTTTTTTTTGTTTTTTTTTTTTTTTCTTTTCCCCAGGGGTCATCGTATCGACCAAGTGGTCCTAGAATGTCGCAAGAGGGCTCATTCTAACGGAAATGAAAAGCTCTAGTGCCCTTTTTAAGTGACCAAAAAAATTGGAGGGCATCTAGGCCCCCTCCCACGCTCATTTTTTTCCCAAAGTCAGCGGATCAAAATTTTGAGATAGCCATTTTGTTCAGCATAGTTGAAAACCTTAATAACTATGTCTTTGGGGATGACTTACTCCCCAACAATCCCTGGGGGAGGGGCTGCAAGTTACAAACTTTGACCAGTGTTTACATATAGTAATGGTTATTGGGAAGTGTACAGACGTTTTCAGGGGGATTTTATTTTGTTTGGGGGTGGGGCTGAGGAGAGGGGGCTATGTTGGAGGATCTTTTTTTGGAGGAATCTGTCATGGGGGAAGAAAAATTCAATGAAAAAAGCGCAGGATTCTCTAGCATTACTATAAGAAAACAATGAAAAATAAACATGAAAACGTTTTTTCAAATGAAAGGAAGAAGCAGCATTGAAATTTAAAACGAACAGAGATTATTACGCATATGAGGGGTTCTAAAAATACTTTAGCATAAAGAGCGAGGTATTTAGGAGGAGATAAATACCTCGCTCTTTATGCTAAAGTATTTTTAGTAATTTCAACTATTTATTCTACGGCCTTTCTGATTCAGGGGTCATTCTTAAAAAATTGGGACAAAACTTACGATTTAGTGTAAAGAACGAGGTATTAACGAGGGTACAAACCCCCTCATATACATAATAATAATTAAAGAATATAAAAGTTTGTTACGTAAGTTAATTCTAAAGTTACGTATATTTTTTGCTAATAAAAAAATTCGTTAAAATTAAAATTAATAGTTGCCTTTTTATGTAACGGAAAAATTGCATGGCAACTAGGCCTCCTTCCCCATCCCATATTTCTCAAAATCGTATGATCAAAACTAAGAGAAAGCCATTTAGCCAAAAAAGGAATTAATATGCAAATTTCATTTGAATAGTTTACGTGTGGAGAGTCAAAATCAAACATGAATTAATTCAAAAACGTTCAGAAATTACATAAAAAAAACTAGTTTTTTTAACTGAAAGTAAGGAGCGACATTAAAACTTAAAACGAACAGAAATTACTCCGTATATGAAATAGATTGTTCCCTCCGCAATCCCTCGCTCTTTACGCTAAAGTTTGACTCTTTGCCACAATTCTGCTTTTTAAAACAATTAAAAGCTTTAGCGTAAAGAAAGAGGGATTGCGGAGGGAACAATCTATTTCATATACGGAGTAATTTCTGTTCGTTTTAAGTTTTAATGTCGCTCCTTACTTTCAGTTAAAAAAACTAGTTTTTTTTATGTAATTTTAGAAATAGGAGCTATACTCACCAAAAAGCGGTGCGATCTTGATGGCAATATTGCAATATAATTCAGCATGTATGGAAGACCGAAAACTATTTACAAAAGTATGAATTTTCTCATATTTTCTAAACGAGCTGGTTTTCTCGAAGGAATGCTATCGAAAAGTAAAATTTTAAATCAATGAAATAAGCCCTTCTCAGATTTAGTTCAAGACTGAGGAAGCTATTAAAAACGAACATATACATAAAAAACAGGTATTTCCAAGTGAAACTAAAGAACTATATTAAAACTCAAAACCAACAGAATTTATTCCGTATAGGAGGGGTGCTGACCCCTCCTAAACCTCCCAATCTGTACGATAAAGTTTGATTTTGTTTTTCTAATTCTTTGGGAACTACTACTCAGACACAGGCGCTGTTGGTTTTGACTAAAAAGTAGTTTTGAAGCATTATAGAATCTTACCTTTAAGAGTGGAGGTTGTCCAATTCATATACTGAGTAATTTCTGTGCGTTTTAAGCTTTAATGTAGCTCTTTACTTTAGTTTGAGAAAACTTGATTTTTTATATTTAATTAAACAGTTCGTGGTAACGAACTGTAGTAAGGAGCGACCCGGCTCAATAGTAACCAAAACTCTAAAAAACGGATTTGTGATGCCAAAGTTACATCAAAAGAATTGCATTTTAATGCTGATTTTAAATATATAAATTTAATCAAAATTAGTCTTACCCGTCAAAAGTTACGAGCCTGAGAATATTTGCCTCATTTTAGAAAATAGGGGGAACTACCCCCTAAAAGTCTTACGATCTTAACGAAAATCACACCATCAGATTCAGCGTATCAGAGAAACTTATTGTAGAAGTTTCAAGCCCTTGTCGACAAAAATGTGGAATTTCGCATTTTTTGCCAGAAGACAAATCACGGATGCGTGTTTATTTGTTTTTTTGTTTTGTTTTTTTTTCCAGGGGTGATCGTATCGACTCAGTGGTCCTAGAATGTCGCAAAGGGCTCATTCTATCGGAAATTAAAAGTTCTAGTGCCCTTTTTAAGTGACCAAAAAATTGGAGGGTACCCAGGCCCCCTCCGACGCTCATTTTTCCCCAAAGTTACCGGATCAAAATTCTGATATAGCCAGTTTATTCACCATAGTCGAAAAACCTAATAACTATGTCTTTTGGGACAACTTACTCCCCCGCAGTCCCCGTGGGAGGGGCTGAAAGTTACAAACTTTGGCCTGCGTTTACATATAGTAATAATTACTTCGAAGTGTACAGACGTTTTCAGGGGGATTTTTTTGGTTTGGGGGAGGGGAGGAGAGTTGAGGGGAGGCTACGTGGGAGGATCTTTCCATGGAGGAACTTCTCGTGAGGGAAGAGACTTTCAATGGAGGGGGCACAGGATTTTCTAGCATTATTTCTAGCATATGTGTTTACATATAATAATGGTTTCTGGGAAGTGTACAGACCTTTTCAGGGGGATTTTTTGGTTTGGGGGGGAGAGTTGAGGGGGGGCTACGTGGGAGGATCTTTCCATGGAGGAACTTCTCGTGAAGGAAGAGACTTTCAATGGAGGGGGTGCAGGATTTTCTAGCATTATTTAAAAAAAAAACAATGAAAAAATAAATATGAAAAGTTTTTTCTACTGATATTGAGGAGCAGAATTAATACTTAAAACGAACAGAAATTATTCCGCATATGAGGGGTTTACCTCCTCGTAATACCTCTCTCTTTACGCTAAATTATTTTTAGTAATTTCAACTATTTATTTTACGGCCTTTGTGATTCAGGGGTCATTCTTAAGGAATTGGGACAAAAATAAGATTTAGTGTAAAGAGCGAGGTATTGACGAGGGGTGAGCCCCCTCATATACGCAATAAAACATACGAATATAGAAGTTCGCTATGTAGGTTAATTCGTAAGTTACGTATATTTTTTACTTATGAAAACGTTAGTAAAAAATTAAAAGTTATAGTTGCCTTTTAATGTAATCAAAAAATTGGAGGGCATCTAGGCCTCCTCTCTCGCTCCTTTTTTCACAAAATCTTCCCATTATAACTATGAAAAACCCATTTAGCCCAAAAAAATTAATATGCAAGTTTCGTTTTAATTATTTATGCGCGGAGAGCCAAGATAAAAAAAATGCATTAATTTGAAAACGTCCAGAAATTAAACAAAAAAAAACAAGTTTTTTAAATGAAAGTAAGGAGCGACATTAAAACTTAAAACGAACAGAAATTACTCCGTATATGAAAGGGGCTTTTCGTCCTCAACGCCTTGCTCTTTACGCTAAAGTTTTTAAATTTTTAAGAAGTCGAGTTAAGAGAAAGAGTCAAACGTTAGCGTAAAGAGCGAGGCGTTGAGGACGAAAAGCTCCTTTCATATATGGAGTAATTTCTGTTCGTTTTAAGTTTTAATGTCGCTCCTTACTTTCATTTAAAAAAACTTGTTTTTTTTGTTTAATATCTTAAAAAGAGCACAAAAACTTAGAATTTTCATTTGATTGCATCCTCTCACAGCAATCGACAACACTGATTTGATTTGGTTTGTTTAGCCCCTGAAAAATGTAGCGCACTCCCTTCTTGGAATGTAGCTAACCCTCTTGGGAAACATATAAATTCTGTATTTTTGTAAGTAGCAATTTGAAGACTCAGTTCTCAGTTCAAATGAACAGTTTTGATAATAATATAATATAATATAATTTATATAATATAATAATAATATAATAATAATGTAATAAATAATATAAATAATAAATATAAATAATATAATATAATAATAATATAAAACATATAATATATTTATAATACTATAATAATATAACATAATAATATAATAATAATTTAATTAATAAAATAATAAATAATATAAATAATAAATATAAATAATATAAATAATATAAATAACAATATAAATAAAATAATAATATAATAATAATAATATAATAAATATAATATAATAATAATATAACTTATAATATAATATTATTGATAATACACAATTTTGATTAAAATTTCATCCCTTCAGGTGGCGTTTAATCTCTCTCCTGAACCTATACAAATTTTCAATAGCCAAAGCTGATTTTTCTTTTCTTACTAGTCTTTTTTCGATTTTCTAAGTAGCTAAAGAAATTTCAATGGATATACATGCATTAAAAAAAGTAGAAAACATTAAATTGACTTTAGAATGGTGGAATTCTTCTTTGGAACATTTTTAACAAGTCTGTCGGATGGTTTAGCTGAGAATGGCTGTGTGTTGACACAGTATATGAAACTTAATTTTCTCTTTATTCACTGAAAGCTCTTTAGCTACCTGGGAAAAAAGAAGACTTTTAATAACCACCGTAAGTTATGATATCAATACTGAATTTTTACTGATACTTCGAACAATTGTTTTCTTTTACTTCTTTAAAATTATGGTAATCGAAATTCTCTTTTTCAGAGGTTTGGTTTCTATTGACAAGATTTACTCTTCACTTACAGTGGACTACTTGATTTTGGGTTGTCTTGAATTTAAGGGGTCAGGCACAACTCACACCAATTTTGTTTCAGATCAAATTTTTTCATAACAGTACATTCCCAAGAAATACACCCATAAAATTATTTCCAAGTGGCTACAATAATTAAATTTAGTGTCATAGCTTAACAACTTTTAAGGGGGAATCTTTGGAAAATATTTATTAATATATATTTATTGAACACTCATCAATCACTTAACATGATAAGACGAAGTAGAGGAAAAAAAACAAAAGACAAGCAAAAGAAGAAGAAGAAACCAATATTATATTTACAGGGTGTTCCCGCACCCTTCCTCTTCTCTCTAGATTCGTATAGGAGTATACTATTTTGTGTTAAACTATATTCTTAAAAATTTCTTTTATAAAACTAGAACTTTTATTCCAAAATACACCCTTGCTTAAGACGCAGTCAAAATATATTTTTCTCATCAAAATGGCAGAAAAGCTAAAAGGTAAACTCTCTCCCTCATCTCAGATCTATCTAGAAGACGTCTCACAAAAATTTAGAAGGTTTGGGCCTGATTATTTAATTTGATGGTTCAGTCCCTCTTCCTCTCCTGACACACACAGAGATCCACTTGCCTTATCACTAATAGTAAGTGCGCATATTTACACTGCCTTATATAAGTTAGTGATGTGCGTCTCATGAATAAACTCAATAAATGAAACTTAAACATAATGACCAACAGTAACCATTCATTTTCAAACTGACAGCATTTAAGGGCGAATCAGCCATCACATCAGATTATGGCGGCTTGAACTGGCAGGCTATAAAAGTAGCTACTTCATAAGTCAAAAAAGATTTATTTGGTCAGCATTTTTAATCAATAGTATTTTGGTCCTCCTGTATCCAAATCTATCTTTTTTGGGGTAAAATTTCTGATATTGCCATTCTGTTTTGGCACATATCTCTTTTGTTATTAAGAGAAAGACATTAGAACTTTTCCATTTTTCCTTTGAATGAGCAATCTTGTAACATTCTACAGTCTCTGCCTTAATAAGAACATTATTGTAGGCGGGATTAACTCTCTCTCGCCTCCTTCCACTCGAGTCATCCCCCGTTCACAAATATAGCCTCATGACCCCACTCCACTTGCTTCGACCGCTACGATCGGCATCTCTGTCTTCTACCCTTGTCAAAGCTCAGGCTTTGCACGCTTGTTATTATGACTTAATATTTTAAGTTTTTGGTTTTGCTAGTTTATTTATTGTTATTATTTTTGGCTCATATTTTTCGAATTTGTATAGCCTTTTACCACTTTCATGATTTCAAAAATTGATTTTTATGAGCTTGCATGATTTTTTAGTTTCTACTTTGAATAATTTAAAATTAAATTCAGTGAACAAAAAGATAGACAGACAGAAAACTGTTCTTTTTTACTTATGTTAAACATAAATACAGGCAAAAACACACAAACATATAATTGAAGACAAATCTCAGCGTCTAGTTTCCCAACATCTGTGCATAAGCATAGACTTAAAAAAAACAGGGAGGGATGTCAACCTACAAAAGTTACAAGCGTAATAAATTGTAAATCTATACCTCAAGGTATCCCATATGTTCTTCATCAGCAAGTTGGCATGCGTCTCATTTGGATCTCAATCAAGATGTAATGGGTGCTTAGCTTTTTGATCATTTTCTTTTCTTTATATTTTCAAATTAGCCGAGTCATGGCTGTATTCCATAGCCTGTCCAATGTTGCCAGATAAAGCAAATTTACACCATTTTGACGGCTGTTCAAATCATTGTATTTTGGATTTTTTATTGGCTTTTTGGTGCAGTTTTACTTGTAAAACAATGTCTTCGATGCATTTTCCCTTTTATCGCTGTGCTATCTTCTTCCTGTAATGTCATGACGCTAAACAAAATTATTTATTAGATTTTAGAGTTAATTCAAAGGATTGACAAAAAAATTAAAAATAAAGTAAAAACATATATGTCAGTATGGCCTGGGTCTCCTCCAGGATTCGGAATAACCATATCCAAGACTTATTAAGGGGAACTTGTGTGGAATATGCTACGTTAAACAGCACTTTTGAAGTCTGGAACTTATTAAGCCAATGAGACACACCTGCCATAATGCTACTCGTTAAAATCTAGTCGCTACCCACTACTCACTAAACCTACAGCAGGGAGCCTCCTAGCAGGAATGTCTAGAAGCAGAGACGTCATTTCAGGGGTGACAGGGCACTTGCCCCCACCCCCAATAATTTGGAGAAAAAATTATTATATAGCCTGTGCCCCTTAACTCTCCAGACATAGACCCCCCTCCCCTGCAATAAAAATGCTGAAGCTACGCCCTTGTCTAAAACAGAGTTTGGTTTGACGTACTATCCCCCTGTGGCCCACAATACACCTACAAATAAAGAAATAACGAATTGCCAGGACTAGTGACATATTGTGAGATGAGAGGGTTGTGAAGCCTGATATAATTACTTTTTTCAACAATCAAATTCCTTCTTTATTAAAAACTAATAAAATCCTTTAGGGTGTGGTATTACAAACTTTGACCTTATTTTCGAGCTAAACTTTTTCAAGACGGAATCCGATAAGTTGAAAGTCTTAAATTTCTGGTTCTTGCTTTTGATCTGTTTAATGTCGACCGAATTTGAAGACGACCAAGCCAGTAAACGTTAAAAAAAGAAAAACAAAAAAGAAAAACAAACTCATATATTGTAAAAGAAAATATAAAAAGAAATATAAAAAGAAAAACAAAAAAAATATAAATCAAATATAAAAAGGAAAAACAAAAAAAGAAAAACAAACTCATATATTGTTTAATAGCACTCCTTGACTACAAATATCCTTGCATTGGCCCTGTAAGAGCTGGGATCAAACCCTTCAAACAGAAGCAAAGTTGTTCTATTATAAACCCAATTCAAAACAAAAGGAAAAGTTACTGTTTGTATGTAAATCATTGTTACGTTAATATTAGATCATACAAAATAGACTTCTTCTTAAAGCTAAATAGTTTGTAACATTAGAGGGAATAATTGAAAATTAATTGAATGCATTCTTTTTACACACACAATTGAAGATGGGGGAAGAAAAGGGGGTAAACGTGAAAAGAGAAGAGAAAATAAAGTTATTTGATCATATAACACTATAAAACTATCGAATTGTAATAAACAAAGAATTAGTATATAAGCAAATAAACAAACACTGCGGTAAGGAACAATTCAGGATAAAACTACCCATCAAACGCCAGCACACTCTGAGTTGAACCTGACTCTAGAGACAGCCACTAAATAGGAGCATCAATATTGTGGTTGTAAAAACAGCTACAATCTAGTGAAAAGCCAAAACCCAGCCCTTAGTAACCATTTAAAACAAATTTTGAAATATCAAATATTCACCATTTGACACTGATTCAGGAATGGTAGCTATATCAATGTTGAAGTAAAAAGTAATGGCGAAAACAAATTTGTTAGATTTCTGAAAAAGGGCGACAGAACCCACGAAAAAAGTGGCAGTTAGTAATAAAACCGTGGTATCATGGTCGAACTCGAACTTTTATATATCTAACCCTCTTAGCTTGAAGAACAAAGAAACTTGCTGTTTTTGCTGGTAACAGTGGTAACTGGTAATGGTGATGGGGTTCCTTTTTTCCTTCTTTTAGCTAAAGCTAGCAGGTTGCCACGGAGGTCGCAGAGACATATTTATTTGCTAATTCAAACATACAGCTCACACTTACGGACTTTTTATTGACTTTTTTTCTATTTTATTTACATAATAAACAAAAATACAAACTATTACAGATATAAATTACTACACTAGAGAAAAATTTAAATTTTGCTAACGCGTAGCGTATAACTACATAAACATTGCTAAAGACATCCTTATAAAAAATAATAATGATAAAATACATAAATGTTTTTAGAAGCATCCTACACTAATTAAAACAATAATGAAAGGAAAAAAGACAATCACCTTCTCTCAAACACCCCAGAGTAACAACCCTCATCCAAATTCAACTCCCCCCACCTCAACCCCTTCAACCCACTCCTCTCTCCAGCCCAATAACCCACTCCAAATAAAACGAAAAAGCTACTTCCCCAACAAATACTCTTTTAATATTTTTTTAGACTGTGGGAGGTGCTCAGCCTCCCTAACACTCACATGAAGTAAATTCCAAACAGAAAAGCCAAGATAATTCAAAGTAAAACCAGATCTTACACTATTTTGAATATCCACCACCAAGTCATCACATCTTCTTGTATCATGCTCATGAACAGAGCTTCTAAAACAGTAAAACTCATTAAAACTTTCTGGGACTGGATTAGGCACATAATTAAACACAAACACTGCCGCTTGATAGTCCCTTATCTGTCGAACATTGGGTAGCCTTAGAGACTTAAAGAATGCACTGGTATCTTTAACATTTTTTACCTACTTCCCAATTATTCTTGCTGCTTTATAATCTGAACAGGCATACTTAAGCAAATGAATCAACAGTATTATATTGCTAGGGGTTTTCTTTCAATTTGGTTATGTATTAAAATTTATTTGGAGTAACACACAATATTCCTGAGGGTATTTAAGCTTTGAAAAACGGCAAAATATGAGAAATGCAGGCAAAATGTAAAGAACTTAGCAAACTAATAAACCGGTAGAATAAGAGCCGTTCAAAGGGGGGACTGGGTTAGCTCTCCTGGGAACTATAGCGAGGGGGGGTCTCGTGGCTGGGTTGCTGCCCATTTTAGTCAAATTTTTCCTTTTATTTTGGCTTTGTTCGCTTATATTTGAGTTAGGAGGGGGGAGGTGCTGTAATTGTTTTCCCCCAGGTACCATGAACCCAAAGAACGGCTTTGTTTGGAAGCTTACCTTGATAGTTTCTCATGATTGAAATATGTATAATTTATATCTCTTGCGGGATACATGAACCAAAAAAAAACTATTCTATCCCCCTTTCACTCTCCAAATCTTGGAAATTCTTTCTATATTTTTCGAATTGCTGCAGAATTTACCTGTTTTGTTTGTGTGTGTTTTTTTTCCCTAAATAAAGTATAAAAATATAAAATCTGTTCGCATGAAAGTGAAGAACAATATTAAAACTTAAAAATGAAATTAGTATGTATGTGACAAGGGAGATGCACTTAGTATTCATCCCCCTTCCATACTTTATTCTAAAGCTGAAACTTATCACCCTCTCCACCATACTTCAAGGGTGAATGCTCTAACGAAGGACAATGGGAACGGGATAAAAACTCTTTTTACAATGCCCCAAGATTGAACAGGATTTATAGATACCCACTTGCTCTAAGCAATATGAGTTTCAGTTAATATTTTTTAAGGCAACCGGTAAAAAGGACACCTGCAATTACTAACTATTGTTGCCCTTAAAAATACTTTCTGCAAAGCTCTATGAGACTTTAGCCTGTAGAGCGGAGAATGGAGGGGGGCAGCCTCGAATATAAAAAATACTTTGTTCATTTTAAATTTGAACGTCGCTCTGTAAATTTGTTAGAAAAAAACTTTTTTTTCACTTGATAGCTTAAGATGTTTGATAAAAAAATATGATAAGATAAAAAATACTTATTGTAAAAAAAAGCTTAAGAAGTCCCCTATTCTGCAGGTAAAATGTTCTTAAAAGAAAAAATGCTACAGTATTATCTTTCCTAGGTTTCAACGATATCCTTAATCCATTTCCTACACAGATAAACAGATAGACTTATTTAGAAAAGCAGCCCGATGGGCTATGGCTAAACAATAGATAACAAATTTAAACAGTTTTAAACCTCACAATAAAAAACTAAGTCCTCTTATTGCAACTTATGCACTCTGTAAAAATCTTTCCTGATTTTTCAAGGTTATTAAAACGAACCGACCCACCCATCTTATATTTTGTAATCAATGCTGCTCACTAAAGATTTGGCAAACCTAGCCTACACACATATACCCCATACTAGTCGTTTCCAACCGATTTCAGGTCATACTCCACCTAGGTATTTCTAAAATCCTGAGGCCCTTTTGTGATATTTAAATTTTATTTCGTTATTAAAAAATTTACTTGTAATCACGTGAGGGAAGCTAAAAGACCATTAACTTGGTGTCTTTTTACGGGTCGTCCTATAGAGATATTTTATGCTATCGAAACATATCTTAGTATAACACCTTTTGTAGATGTATGACCTCATTGCAATGCTCTATGTATCTTTTTTACTCTTTAAATGCATAAAAATATGACATTGTTCAAATGTAATTTTTTTCAAATTTAAGGCTGTAAAGTATGGACAGCCGATGACTGCACATTCTGCCCATGACCCACCACAATATTACCATGCCCAGCCGGTGGGACCTGCACCCAGCATTGGGAATCACGGCCTTACACCCTAGCCTGTACTAAAGAATATACATTAAAGGACTCGTAACTTAAATCCTTCATTTCTTTGTAAACAACCAAGAAATAATGTAAACATAGCCATACCCACGTATTGGGTAGGCAAAGAACTAACACTATCATAAGGCCTCCTAAAGTATTTTTTTTCTTGGAAGATAGTTACCTCCCCATGCACCCTTTTAAACTTGTTCCTTTTTTTTCCTGGCATGAAATAAGAAAGAAAAATGTGTTATAAAATTGTGAAATATCTTTTAAATAGTATTTGTTTCCAGTATAGGGTATTTGTAATTTAGTGTTTTAAGAATTGAGGGTTCAAGCGGGTTTGCATTCTTGCAGGATATTAGGTTGAATTCTTGCCCTTGATCAAAATTAGAGACAAAAATTTATTGATCTTTTCTTCTTTTTCAAGAAGAAAGAGACAAGACAAATACCATTCAATAATTCCATTAGCCATTAAGTCCTTTAAAAGTCCATTAGCCTTCATTATACACACTTGTTGGGTTAGTTTGAGCGACTACACAAAAAAAGGTTCAGGGAAAAATGATTCCCAGAACACTCGATATGCCAAAGCGTTGTGCTCCTTTAGTCAATTTCTCCAGAATCTCTTTTCCAACAATTGGCAACTGTGGTAATTCTAGCCGTTTTTGTGAAGCTTCTTATTCAGACAATGATATTAAAAAAAAATAATATGAAAAACTTGGGTTATTAAAATTAAAATTATGGCTGTACATGTGAGATTATTTTGTAATATCACTGTTAAAATTAAAATGATAGTAATTATTGAAGCGACAGTTACAAGAGATTTATTGAGTGTATGATACTTTTACTTAAATCCTAGCCATGAAGTTTAGTCTCCCAAATTGTTTATGTTAAGGAAGAACAGCTGTCTCAAAGTGGGAAAACTTCCTGATTCTGATAAAACCACAAGATTCCGAGACCACTGAAAATTTCAAGGTTGAATCAAAGGGCAGTTTTCTCCTCTGGAGTAGCTCAATGTGAGATTGAAAGTGAAAGATCACATGTTCAACGTACATCTATTAGAACTGTGACTCGTTCGCTCTTTACTGATCTTCTGGCCCGTATTCGGTTGATTCTGCTAAATATTTTGTTGGTTAATAAAAATAATGCAGTTCTCTCTGATTGTAAAAGAGAGCGATCGATTGCCACTTCCCTCAGGATGTGTGATGCTAGGTCTCTCCAGACGTTAGAGGACGCAAACGACAGAAATGGGTAGTCAGGTTACGTCTCAAGAAGGATACTGATCTATACAGGTCGTCTATAGAAGATGTTTCATCTACGGTGCGGTACTTCTCTTGGAGAAGTAACGGTATGACGAGAAGATTTGGATCAATGCTTGGCCACGTAATTTACTTAGGAGTTTTAGTTCTATTTTTTCTTGTAGTTTTCTCAATAATCCGGATAATCCCTCTAAAAAGGGTTTTCAGAAAAACTACGGTCAATTCTTGAGTTTCTTATGACGAACCACCCTGTCCCTGGTATTTTACTTTATGAAACGGTTTACAATTGGAAGAGGGGGGATTGTAGAAGAAGGCAAATATTGCCTCCTTTTATGATTTGGAAAATTATATATTCACTTGAGAACAAAAAGAAATTTACTACCTCCCCTTACATTTTTTAAAAAATTCTTTTTATTACTCTTAGGTGCCTTAAGTGTATTTACACGTTACCGATTCCCCACGTAGATACCAAAATTGGGAGGAAAAAACTTCGTAAGATTACCGAAAAAAAAACAATCCTTTTACTTAAAAGCCAAAAAAAGAAATAATTATTGAGACACGTCAACACACCAGCATGAACTTGTCAAACTACTACTATTACTACTGCTAATGCTACTACTATTACTGCTACTTCTATTGCTACTTCTGGTACTGCTACTAATGCTACTACTACTACTACTGCTACTACTACTATTACTGCTGCTACTACCACTACTACTACCACTAGTACTACTGCTACTACTAGCACTGCTGTTACTACTAATAGTTCACTGCAGGATCAAGCCTCCTGAGGCTGATACATCTTTTTGCACTCCTCCTCTATCCAAATCTGTTCAAAGCTCCATTCTTCACCCTCATTGTTGAACTTCGAGTTTCTATTAATCCTTCCTTATGGATCCTTCCCACCCTATTTGGGGACGATTTGCTTTTTTCTTGGCCCCTGAAGGATGTCAAACAGCTCTATAGTCGGCATTATTACACCTTTAGGTTGTGGCCTAGACATCTTCACCTTTTTTCAGTGTCGTCATAGAGAGTGGGTTAAACTATATTGACTATAGAGCTGATTGTTCGATAGAAACTCAGTCATAAGGACAGATAAGACTATCTTAAAAAAAATTCCCAAAAAATTTTTAATACATCTTCCTCTCCCTTTTGAAGAGTCCACGTTTTAGAACCACGCTCGACTACTACTATTACTGTGGCTTCTAGCACTCTACTCTTAGTCCACAGACTTATCTTCTTATTCTTCCAAAGTTATTACCACCCTATTACCACTGTTATAACCGTGGCTTCTAGCACTCTACTCTTAGTCCACAGACTTATCTTCTTATTCTTCCAAAGTTATTACCGCCCTATTACCACTGTTATAACCGTGGCTTCTAGCACTCTACTCTTAGTCCACAGACTTATCTTCTTATTCTTCCAAAGTTATTACCACTGTTATTACCATTACTTCTAGCATTCTACTCTTAGTTCACCGACTTATCTTCTTATTCTTCCAAAGTTATCTCAGCTGTTGAACATCCTGCTCTTTGGCTATTCTACTTTTTACCTTTTTATCGCCTTTTTCAAAAAGGCTCTTACAGTGTGTTTTCTGATTTTGTTTATACATATTATAATAGCGCCTAACACTCAAATCTTTATTTTGAGTTTAATGCCATGGGTTCCGAAAACGGAGAGCGGTATCCCCTCCCTCCCTTGATGGTTAGAAATGTAGAAAATTGTTAGATTTCATAGAATCTGATAAAAGTTAGGCTTTACAAACAAAGTGTTTTTTCGCAAATCAAAGCCCTTCTCTTTGAAAACTAATTTCAGACCCGTTCTTTCTTTTATTATTGAAATTTCTAAGAGCATCCTTGTTTAAGGGCCCCATTAACATATTAACTTTTAATTACTAGATACTTTATCTTGACATTAATAACGAGGGTTCTTATATTAGGGAGGGAGCACTTGCAATCCTCCCGTTTACGAAAACACACATAATCGCAAAACTTCGTACTTTCAAAAAAAAATCAACTTTTCAGCCAAGACAATTTTTTTTCAAATCTTTATTCTTTTTTTTATCTTGTAGGCTTTTTGTTTTTGTAAAGTTGTTTTGTATAGGCTTGTATAGTTTTTGTTAAACCCCTTCCTGTACAAAAATTTATGCAGGCACCAATGCTACGAACTCCATCATTCAAGAAATACGCTTATTTTACATTTAAGAAAATCAATAGATACAAAAACAAGTGATGGATGATACGATGCATTGGACTTAGACAGAAAGCATAGGATTTGTATAATTTCGGCAATATATTTCCACTTTAAGCGGGGGGGGATAGATTAAGTATTAAGTCGGGTTAGTTTGGTTTAGATTAGGTTTTCGTAATTTTATTTCTAAAGTATTATTTTATCATTACGTTTTGTTACTTTTGATTAAGACTATCCTAACTGAACTTCTTGGGATTGTTTTGAATAACCAAGAAGTTCCTTCTGCTTTTTTTTAACAGAAATTCTTTCATATTTTTAATATTTCTTCTTCATATTTTCTAGAAAAATTGGTTACGAGATTGACCATATAATTAATGGGTCAACATTAAAATTTATCGCCTACCCAGTATTCCCGACAACAAACACAATCTTGTTTTGGACACGCTCTATTACTTTTATCATCACTGTGGCGTCCTGTAAAATAATATAACACATGTGTCGTAAAATCCTTTTACTTTTTACCGTAATTAAACCACTCAAGCTTTCTTAATTTCAGGTTGTCTTAAGATGAAATTGGTTTCAAGTGAAAACATTGGTGAGGATGGCTGACATGATGAGAATAATCTTTGTTCTCGGTAAGACTAAAAAACGCAATAAATCTGACTTAGAAATTTGAATTGTTTGTTTCCATAAGGGCAAGGACTAAAAAAGATAAAAGATGTTATAAACAATGCCAAAAACATATTTCTTCTTTTTGGTTTGTAACATCATTCTGGACAGTTGCAGAATTTCCTCAAAATCCCTGGGGGGAGTTATAGCTAATTCCCCTAAATCAAGTGAAAATGACTATACAAAATTAAGCAATACCTATTTCAAACAGTTCGTGGTAACGAACTGTAGCAAGGAGCGACCCGGCTCAATAGTAACCGAACCTTTAAAAAATGGAATTTTTATACCAATAGTTACATCAAAAGAATCTTATTTTAATGCTGACTTTAAATATATAAGTTTCATCAAGATTAGTCTTAACCATCAAAAGCTACGAGCCTGAGAAAATTTGCCTCATTTTAGAAAACAGGGGAAAATACCCCCTAAAAGTTCTCAATCTTAACGAAAATCACACCATCAGATTCAGCGTATCAGAGAACACTATTGTAGAAGTTTTAAGCTCTTATCTACAAAAATGTAGAATTTCGTTTTTTTTGCCAGAAGACAGATTACGGATGCGTGTTTATTTGTTTTTTTATGTTTTTTTTTGTTTTTTTGTTGTTTTTTTTCCAGGGGTGGTCGTGTCAACTCAGTGGTCCTAGAATATCGCAAAAGGGCGCATTCTAGCGAAAATTAAAAGTTCTAGTACCCTTTTTAAGTGACCAAAAAAATTAGAGGGCACCTAGGCCCCCTCCCACGCTCATTTTTCCCCAAAGTCACCAGATGAAAACTCCGAGATAGCCATTTTATTCACCATAGTCGAAAAACCTAACAACTATGTCTTTAACAAACAAATACAAAGTAGAAACAATAGGGAAAATCTTTTCAAGACAATGGAAATCAGTTTTGTGAATATTTCGGTCCTATGTCCAAGGGCCGTCTTTAGCACAATACGAGAACAAGAGAGAAATATATATATATATATATATATATATATATATATATATATATATATATATATATATATATATATATATTATATATATATATATATATATATATATATATATATATATATATATATATATATATATATATATATATATATATATATATATATATAAACAAACTTACATTAAATTGTGAGGATTAAAACTAAATAATGTTATTTAAACACTTTTTTAAAAACCTTTTTAAAAACAGCCCTAGCATCCTTACTTCAACGAAGTTCAACCAGGACTGACAAAAAGAATGAAGTGAGAATATAAACTCATTCAAAATAAAGAGAACAAAGTGATTAAATGCAATTTCTCAGAGCCAACCTTGCTTATTTTAGCAGCCTATAACAAAGGCATTTTCGTAGCTGGTTCAGTACAATTATAAATCGGTTTAGTAAAATATTTTGTTAGATCATTTTTAATTAAATTTGAGTAAAAAGTATTTAGTGAGTATTCCCCTAAGTCCCTGTTCAAAGAAATATTATTATTTATTTTGTGATTAATTTTGATTGATTCTCGAACCACCTATTTTATCCCCAAATCATTACTCATGAGTGAAGATTTTTCAAAAAGTATTGTGTGGGACGGATTATTAAGTATATGCCAACCTAAAGCAGAATCAAAGGAGTTGTTGGAACTATTTAAAATTAATGCCTTGTCTATGTCTTTTTTATTGTAAAATCGAAGAAGATTTTCACAATGTGAGTCTACTGATAAGCCCTCAAATATTGTCTATCTTCAGTATATCCCAAAGATCAGAACAAAATTAAAAAATATTTTCACGAAAAATAATCTGTACGTAGTTTTTACTAATGATTTTAAAATCATTAATTTCTTAAATTCCGGTTAAGATAAGACCCCAGTTACTCGCCAAAGAGGGGTCTATCAAATACCCTGTGATTGTGGAAATTACTATGTCGGAAGGACCCATCAGAATCTTGAAAAACGGTTACAACAGCATAAAAATTCTCTCTTGTTCTCGTATTGTGCTGAAGACGGCCCTTGGACATAGGGCTGAAACATTCACAGAACTGATTTCCACTGTCTTGAAAAGATTTTCCCTATTGTTTCTACTTTGTATTTGTTTGTTATGGAAAGGCAGTGTGGTCTTCGTCGCTATTTTTTTAACTATGTCTTTTGGGACGACTTACTCCCCCCCCCATAGTCCTGTGGGAGGGGCTATAAGTTACAATTTTTGACCTCTGTTTCGAATAGTTCGTGGTAACGAACTGTAGTAAGGAGGGACCCGGCTCAATAGTAACTGAAACTGTAAAAAACGGAACGTTGATACCAATAGCTACATCAAAAGAATTGGGTTTTAATGCTAATTTTAAATATATAAGGTTCATCAAGTTTAGTCTTACCCATCAAAAGTTACGAGCCTGAGAAAATTTGCCTTATTTTAGAAAATAGGGGAAAACACCCACTAAAAGTCATAGAATCTTGCTGAAAATCACATCATCAGATTCACCGTATCAGAGAACCCTACTGTAGGAGTTTCAAGCTCCTATCTACAAAATGCGGAATTTTGAATTTTTTGCAAGAAGACAGATTACGGATTCGTGTTTATTTGTTTGTTTGTTGGGTTTTTTTCAAAGGGGTTATCGTATCGACCCAGTGGTCCAAGAATATCGCGAGAGGGCTCATTCTAACGGAAATGAAAAGTTCTAGTGCCCTTTTTAAGTGACCAAAAAAATCGGACAGAACCTTGGCCCTTCCCACGCTAATTTTTTCCCCAAAGTCACCAGATCAAAATGTTGAGATAACCATTCTGTTCAGCGTAGTCGAAAATTTAATAAATATTTCTTTGGAGATGACTTAATCCCCCACAGTCCCCGGGGGTGGGGCCACAAGTTACAAACTTTGACCATTGTTTACATATAGTAATGGTTATTATGAAGTGTGCAGACGTTTTCAGGGGGACTTTTTCGCGTTGGGGTGTGGGTGGGTCAGGGGGAGGGGGTTACGTGGGAGGATCTTTCTATTGAAGAATTTGTCATGAGGGAAGAGAATTTCCATGAAGGGGCCGCAGGATTTTCTAGCATCATTTTAAAAAAATGAGAAAATAAATAATTTTTTTTCAACTGGAAGTAATGAACAGCATTCAAACTTAAAACGAACGTAAAATATTTTGTAAATAAGTGGGTTCTTCTCCTCCACAATACCTTGCTCTTTGCACTAAAGCATTCTGAGTAATTTCAACTATTTATTCTACGGCCTTTGTGATTCAGGGGTCATTCTTAAGGATTTGGGACAAAATTCAAGCTTAAGTGTAAAGAGCGAGGTATTGAAGAGGGGGCGAAGCCCCTCATATACGTAATAAAAATACACAAATATAGAAGTTCGTTACGTAATTTAATTCGTAAGGTACGTATGTTTATTATTAACAAAAACGTTCGTTAAGAAAATCTAGCTGCAATTTTAAATCGCTGAGGTAGCAATGCAGGTAAAAATGCAGGGCAACTAGGCCTCCTCCCCCACCCCTTTCTCTTTATCAAAATCGTCCAATCAAACCTATGAGAAAGCCATTTAGAAAAAAAAATTAATATGCAAATTTTGTTTTAATTATTCATGTGCGTTGAGCCAAAATCAAAACATTGATCAATTCAAAAAGGTTCATAAATTGAATAAAAAAAAAGTTTTTTTTTAACTGCAAGTAAGGAGCGACATTAAAACTTAAAACGAACAGAAATTATTCCGTATTAGAAAGGTGTTTTCCCCTCCTCAACGCCTCCCACTTTACGCTAAAGATTTTTATTGTTTTAAAAAGTAGAGCTGTGAGAAAGAGTCAAACTTTTGCTTAAAGAGCAGGGCGCTGAGGAGGGGACAACCTCTTTCATTTACGGAATAATTTCTGCTCGTTTTAATTTTTAATGTCGCTCCTTACTTGCAGTTAAAAAAACTTGTTTTTTTATTATTTAATACATGTAGTATTGGCTATTGGGAAGTGTACATACGTTTTCAGAGGGATTTTTTTGGTTGGGGGGGGAAGTTGTTGGGGGTGTTACGTGGGAGGATTTTCAACTGAAATTAAGGAGCATCAATAAGAAACAAACAAAAATTATTATGCATATGAGGGGTTTAATTCCTCCTAATACCACGCTCTTTACGCTAAAGTATTTTTAATAATTTCAACTATTTATTCTACGGCCTTTGTGATTCAGTGGTCATTCTTAAGGAATATGAACAAAATTTAAGCTTTAATGTAAAGAGCGAGGTATTGACGAGGGGGTAAACCCCTCAAATACGCAATAAGAAAAGACGAATATGGAAGCTCGTTACGTAAGTTAATTCGTAAGTTACGTATATTTTTTACTAATGAAAACGTTCGTAAGAAATTAAAAGTTTTAGTTGCCTTTTTAAGCAATCAAAAAATTGGAAGGCAACTAGGCCTACTCCATCGCTACTTTTTTCCTCAAAATCTTCCGCTTAAAACTATGAGAAAGCCATTTAGCCGAAAAAAAAAAATTATATACCAAAATTTTCTTTTAATTATTTATGTTCGGAGAGCCAAGAAGGAAACATGCATTAAGTCAAAAACGTCCAGAAATTAAATAAAAAAACAAGTTTTTTTAACTTAAAGTAAAGTTAAAACGTAAAACGAACAGAAATTACTCCGTATATGAAAAGGGCTTTTCCCCCTCAACGCCCCGCTCTTTACGCTAAAGTTTATTACTATTTTAAAAAGTAGAGTTAAGAGAAAGAGTCAAACTTTAGCGTAAAGAGCGGGGCGTTTAGGAGGAAAAGCCCTTTTCATATACGGAGTAATTTCTGTTGGTTTTAAGTTTTAATGTCGCTCCTTACTTATAGTTAAAAAAATTGTTTTTTCTTCATTTAATAGTACCATAAAGGTAAAGATATGCTGAAAAAAACTGACCTGTTAATCTGGATGCTTGAATTATGCTGGTTTATCTTAATTTTGACATGATTTCTTTAAGAAACTAAATTTCAGATCGGGGTTAAACTAGGGTCAGGGGAGGGGAGAAGGGCAGACTGGAGTCTTAAGGCTCCCTTGCCCCATGAAAAATGACGTTCCTGATTTCGGAACTGTCTTTCTGATTTTCAGAAAAATTAGAGCTGTGTCTCAGTACCTTTGAGAGCAAGTCGAGCGTCGAGAATAACTAATCTGTACAGTAAATATGGGGGGAGGATTTAAGGTACAAGATAACGTGAAATTTTCTGTAACATCAGTATTATCTTGGCACATGTTTTTGAGATTGCTTTATCTTATTTTTGAACCTCTATTAGAAGAAAAAAAAACTTAATGAAAGACCTTCCTAGTCCAGGGGAGGGCATAAATTTGGGCAATGAATACGGAACTTTCATTTCGATAGAATAGAATGTTTGGTACTAAAAATAGCAAGAATAACGAAGAAAGCTATAAATCCAAATATTTTTCATTTTTTCCTTTATACTAAAAGTGACGTGAAGATATAATGGCAGGTAAAATTTTTAATAAGGGGAAGGAACTTGAAAAAAATAGCTTTTTTACACACAATATAACAGAAATCTAAATTTTTATAAAAATAACAATAACAGTGAGTTTTTTATGAACAGTGATATACAACAACTACAGCTCATCATATTTCGGTTCTTCCGTTTCAAACATTTCGTGGTAACGAACTGTAGTAAGGAGCGACCCGGCTCAATAGTAAACGAAACTCTAAAAAACGGAATTTTGATGCTAAAATATATATCAAAAGAATCGGATTTTTATGCTGATTTTAAATATATAAGTTTCATCAAATTTAGTCTTTGTCATCAAAGGTTACAAGCCTGAGAAAATTTGCCTTATTTTGGAAAATAGGGGGTAACACCCCCTAAAAGTCATAGGATCTTAACGAAAATTACACCATCGCATTCAGCGTATCAGAGAACCCAATAGAAAAAATTTCAAGGCCCAATCTACAAAAATGTGGAATTTCGTATTTTTTGCCAGAAGACAAATCACGGGTGCGTGTTTATTTGTTTTTTTTTGTTTTTTTTTTTCCCAGGGGTCATCGTATCGACCAAGTGGTCCTAGAGTGTTGCAAGAGGGCTTATTCTAACGGAAATGAAAAGTTCTAGTGCCCTTTTTAAGTGACCAAAAAGATTGGAGGGCAGCTAGGCCCCCTCCCACGCTCATTTTTTCCCAAAGTCAACGAATCAAAATTTTGAGATAGCCATGTTGTTCCGCATAGTCGAAAACCATAATAACTATGTATTTGGGGATGACTTACCCCCCACAGTCCCTGGGGGAGGGGCTGCAAGTTACAAACTTTGACCTATGTTTACATACAGTAATGGTTACTGGGAAGTGTACCGACGTTATCAGGGGGATTTTTTGGTTTGGGTGTGGGGTTCAGGGGTATATGGAAGGATCTTTCATTGGAGGAATATTTCATGGGGGAAGAGAAATTCAATGGAAAGGGCGCAGGACTTTCTAGCATTACTATAAAAAAAAAACAATGGAAATATAAACATGAAAAAGTTTTTTCAATTGAAAGTAAGGAGAAGCATTAAAACTTAAAACGAACAGAGATTATTACGCATATGAGGGGTTCTAAAAATACTTTAGCATAAAGAGCGAGGTATTTAGGAGGAGATAAATACTTCGCTCTTTATGCTAAAAAGTTTTTAAATAATTTCAACTATTTATTCTACGGCCTTTCTGATTCAGGGGTCATTCTTAAAGAATTGGGATAAAACAAGATTTAGTGTGAAGAGCGAGGTATTAACGAGGGGACCAACCCCCTCATATATATATAATCAAAAATATAAGAATATAAAAGTTTGTTACGTAAGTTTATTCTTAAGTAACGTATTTTTTTTTACTAATAAAAACTTTCGTTAAAAATTAAAAGATCTAGTTGCCTTTTTCAGTAACCGAAAAATTGGAGGGCAACTAGGCCTCCTTCTCCACCCCTTATTTCTCAAAATCGTCTGATCAAAACTAAGAGAAAGCCATTTAGCCAAAAAAAGAATTAATATGCAAATTTCATTTTAATAATTTATGTACGGAGAGCCAAAATCAGACATGCATTAATTCAAAAACTTTCAGAAATTAAATGAAAAAAACAAGTTTTTTTTAAATGAAAGTAAGGAGCGACATTAAAACTTAAAACGAACAGAAATTACTCCGTATATGAAAGGGGCTTTTCCTCCTCTACACCCCGCTCCTTACGCTAAAGTTTGATTCTTTCTCGCAACTCTACTTTTTAAAACAATAAAAAACTTTAGCGTAAAGAGCGGGGTGTCGAGGAGGAAAAGCCCCTTTCATATATGGAGTAATTTCTGTTCGTTTTAAGTTTTAATGTCGCTCCTTACTTTCATTTAAAAAAACTTGTTTTTTTCATTTAATTTCATGCAGAGTTAGTGTACGTTTCTCATTCTCTTTGTCTTATGTTCATGGCTGTGCTGATTTGTTTAATCAAGTCTTTTTATTTCTCCTTTTTTCAATTGTTAAAGGCTTCCAGATGTAGAGTCAATTGTATTTGGACTTCTATTAGTGTTTTCTTATGTAAAAAAATCTTTGTTTTCATCCATAGTTCACTGTCTTCACTAGGAGTTTTACACTTTATCATGTTTCTGTCCTATTTAAAGCTATAACTTTTCTTTTGCTTTGAAGCATTTCCTTTGCTCAAGCAGGAAAAAAGTGTTCCTTAAAGAGTACTAGCCTTAAGTTTAAATGATAAAATATTAAAAAGCTCTCTCAGGCCAGAGACTCGTTCATACTCTGTGAACAAGTGTGCAATGGGTTTCACGCCCGTCCACATAGTGGGTATTAGTCACATCACATGTTGAATATGTTAAGTTGACTTAATGTTCTAATTTGAAATTTTCTTTTCTTTACTTTTACATGACATATAAATTGAATTTGCCTCTTAAAGCTTGTGATAGCCTTTTGAAAATAAATATTATCTTATCTTACATACCATCCCTAGGTGTGCTCTCCACCTCCGAAATTTCCCCTCCGGAAATTTTCACCTGTGGAAAATCACCCCGGAAAATTCCTCCCAGAAAATACGGCCCTAAAATTTTCACCAAAAAATTCCTCCTCGCCTTCCAGTCAGTTCCCTCTGCTGGTACTTACACTCTAAAATCTCCTGAATGAGAAGCTGATCTGCCAAAGGGAAAGTAAGACAAAAAGAAAAAAAGAATGAAGGAAGATGGGATTTTTCTTATTTTAGAAAAAAATAGTATAATTTGTTTTTTTTTGTATCAATGTTATTAGTATTAGTTGTTATTAATTGTAATTAATGTTATTAGTCTTTTATTAAATTTTCATTATTTTTGTATTAAAAATTAATTTTTCTAAAAATAAACAATTTTTTAGTTTAAAAAAAATAAAAGCAGGCAAAATATATGGTCAAGTCCATCTTAAGTTTTCTTGGTTCAGACTTGGAGTTTGCCTCAATGAAATATTGCCTCAATAATTTTTAAAAAATGCCCTTAAAGGTACCTCAAATGAAAAACCATCCTGATGTGGGCCTAGTGGACAATTCCCAATACTTTTATTTTAGAGCAGCGTTTGATGACTTTTTAAAAACTTTCTTTGCTTAACTATTGCTTACCTATTCGGAATCCGTTTTTTATCCGACTTTTATCCGTTTTAAATTTGCTTGGTTCCGACTTGAAACTTGACTCCATGTTATTAAAATTAAACGAAAAATAACTATAAAAAATGCCCTTAAAAGTACTCCAGACAGGAAATCTTTATCATGTGGGGCTAGTGAGTAATTCCCAATACTTTTATTTTAAGATAAACGTTTAATGACTTTTTAAGAACTTTCTTTACTTAACTATTGCTTACCTATTTGGAATAGGGAGTTCTATCCGTTTAAATTAGCTTGGTTCTGACTTGAAGTTTAACTCCATGTTATTTAAATTAAGTAAAGAATAAATATAAGTCCTTAAAGGTGCTTCAGACGGAAAACCTTTCTGATGTGGGCCTAGTGAACAATTCCCAATACTTTTTTTTACGAGAAACGTTTGATGACTTTTTAAAAACTTTCTTTACTTGATTATTGCTTACCTATTTGGAATAGGGAGTTCTGTCCATTTTAAATCTGCATGGCTCTGACTTAAAATTTGAATCCATGCTATTTAAATTAAACAAAAAATAAAAATAAAAACATGTCCCTAAACGTACTTCAGACGGAAAACCATTCTGATATGGGGCTTGTGGACAATCCCCAATATTTTTATTACGAACCACGTTTGATGACTTTTTAAAAACTTTCTTTACTTAACTATTGCTTACCTATTTGGAGTAGGGAGTTCTGCCCGTTTTAAATTTGCCTGGTTCTGACTTGAAGTTTGACTCCATGTTATTTAAATTAAACAAAAAATAAAATAACAATATGCCTCTCAAAGGTGCTTCAGACAAGAAAACCTTTAGACATACGCCTTGTGAACGTGTTCCCGATCACAAGGGGGGAAGTTGTATCTTATACTATAAGTGTATGTACCAGACCTAGTCCAAGGGAAGTAATTATTCTTACTTTTTAGTCCCAGAGCGTTATCTTTTTGCACTTCCATTATGGGGCAATCCTTCTACTATTGCAGCTAATTTCATATTTTCGCTTTATTTTCTTTAGCTTTTATCTTACCCTGCTGTGAAAACTCCACCCCCCAAAACGCACAAAAAAAGCAAAAAGAAATCAAAATGTAAAAATAAATACTATAGGATCTCCAACAGCGTAAATTTTACATATATTTTGGAATATAGGTAGAATAGTCCAAAATCCCTTCTTTTCTTCATTCTTTTTATTTGTCATACTTTCCCTTTTACTGTTCAATTTTGCATATGAGGGACATTTTCCAGACAGGAGATTGCCCTTAGGGAATTTTCCAGAAGCATTTCCGCAGAAAGAATTTTCAGGGGGGATTTTTCGAAGGGGACTTTTCCAAGGAGGGATTTTACGTGAGGGGAGTTTTAAGGAGGAAATTGTCCACGGTAGGAGGGAGATTTTCCGAAGAAATTTTTCGGTGGAATAGATTTTCAACGGGGGGATTTTATGGGGAAATTTTTCACAGGGTGGAGTTGGGGAATTTTCCGAGGGAAATTAGCCACACATCATTACACTCATTATTTTTAGTAAATTTAGACTTGTTCTTGGGTAAGTGAAAATTATTCAAAACTAGGCCCATCTAAGAAAAAACAACAACTACTCAATCTAATATCAAGTCCACTGATATTGCTGCTATGACCACTACGCTAACACTACTGCTACCGCTTCTAGGGATGCTGCATTGACCCTGGTTCTACTGCTGCTGCTACACTAACACTGCTTCAGCTGCTACGATCACTAAATAAACCCTGCTTCCGTTCTTATTATTTCAGTGCTAATTAATGCAGTTTACCGTACTCGTTGTTCTTTCGAATACTCGCAGCTTCGTCTCTCTTCAAAACCTCTTAATCAGTCGTAAATAAACCTTTTTCAAATATTTCACTTTTCAAATTTCAAAGTTCGACACTTTTCAAATTAGATTTCAAACACAAGCTTTTTCAACTGAAAGTAAGAAGAACATTAAAACTTAAAATTAACAAATATTATTCCGTCCATAAAAGAGCTATAACCTCTCAACCCCTCAGTTTTCACGCTAAAGTTTTTTGTATATTCAAAAAAAAACTCTTATTCTGGTCAAACGGCCGTTGTGTTTCAGGAATCGTTTTTAAAGCATTGACCCAAAAACAAAAACAAAAACTGTTTTTAAAATTTCATTTACCAGAAAATCCAGCTCCCCTCCATAAGAAATCCCCCCCACAAAAGATTCCTGCATGTAATGATACTCCCACGTAAAATACCCTCTCACTCTGGAAAATCCCCCATATATATATATATATATATATATATATATATATATATATATATATATATATATATATATATATATATATATATATATATATATATATATATACTAGCTGTTGGGGTGGCGCTTCGCGCCACCCCAACACCTAGTTGGTGGGGGTGCTTCTATATATATATATATATATATATATATATATATATATATATATATATATATATATATATATATATATATATATATATATATATATATATATATATATATATATATATATATATGTTTTTAACTACGTAAAACTTGCGAATATACAACATTCTTTGCTGTCCCATCGTCTGTGCATATAAATAGATTGTCAGGTTTACCGACTCTTGAACATGCAACTCATAATGGTCCATGGGAAAACAATCCGTATTCAGATCTATACCTCATGATTCTATTGATTGCCTTTGAGCTTTGTTGATGGTGATTGCTAATCGACCATTTCCTTTGTTGCCGTCGTCATTTATATATCCCCCTGTGCCCCACGGCGTCCCCGTTGTAGTTGTGTCCCTGTGTCCGGGTCGTCATTTATATTCCCTGTGTCCCCGTCGTCATTTGTGTCCCGGTGTCCCAGTCTGTGATTTCTATTTGAGTGTCCCGGGAGTCATTTATATTCGTCAGGATATTGTAGGGCATCGTAGCATCGATGAGTTTAAGCAATTCTTGTCAACTGATTGTTTCGCCTATAAAGAATATTATCTCGAGGTAAGAACTGATCACCGACCACAACGATTGCCACTTTGTTGATAGTTGCGTATCAGGAGGCATCCATTCGATTGCAGTTTTTAAGCAGAAGCACTAAATTATTATTTTTGTGGAAAAGATGATATATATAAATATATATATATATTTTCTTTTTAGTTTTTTTGTAGTTTTTGCCTTTTTTAGTTTTTTTCTTCTTTTGTATTAATGCTAAGGCCAAGGTTCAAACCTGGAGCATCTCGGACCTAGAACCTGAAACATAACGCTTTACCAACTCAGCTACTTCGGCGTGAATACATTCGTTTTGAGCAGCTTCCTCGGGTGTTGCCATTGTAGGTTCTTCAGTCATTTTACAATTAGAAATTTCTCTTTCAACGGTCTTCTTACAATTAAAAATTTGTCTTTGAACGATATTCTTAAATGCCTGTGTCCTGGTCGTCATTTATATTGCCTGTGTCCCTGTCGTCATTTGTGTCCCGGTATCCCAGTCTGTAATTTCTCCTTGAGTGTCCCGGTCGTTATTTATATTCCCTCTGTCCCGGTCGTCATTTGTGTCCCGGTCTTTAATTTCTCTTTGAGTGCTTTTTCTTTTTAGTATGTTTTAGTTTTTTACATTTTTTCTTTTTTCAGTTTTCTTTTTCTTCTTTATTTTTCAGCTTCACTATGAAATACATATCGCCGAACCTTTGTTTTTTTAACTAAAATCTGGTAGGCATTGATGACCTTATCCAAGTCAAAATCCCAAACCCAATCATCATCGCTATCATTTTCAATTTTGATATGTTTTGACTCTCGCTGTCCAGGTGGATCTTCATCTAACTGCGCGGTTTTGCGTTCTTTAGCCTCAAGCCTGTTTCCTTGCTGTTCTTTTGATTCCTCGGCACGCTTTCTTTTCTGACTTTCTCTATCAGCAGCAAGTTTTTTGGCATAGACTCTTTGAGCATCTTCATCGGCTTTTGCCATTGTAAGTTCATCAGTCATTTTAAACTTAAACATTAATAGATTTCTACGTGAACATATGTCTTAAATATCTTGAATGACGTCACCGTCGTAGCAAAAATGACGACAACTAACTTGATGACGTCAGTCAACACAGAAACATGACGTCACCTGACAGACAGACAGACACACAGACAGACAACTTATTTTTATATATATAGATATATTCCCCAGGACTATTCCATCCTTGCTGAAAATTCCCCCTGAAAAATTTCTTACGGACTATTCCGCCTGAAAAATACCCCTACTTACATTTGAAGAAGAGTTTAATAACTGATTGTTTTTCAAATCAGGCTGAAAATTAGGTGAACTGAAAGATTCTTAGACTGAAAAATTCTCAACCTTCCATTGGAAAAGACATTAATTTCTGACTGTTTTTCAAATCAGACTTAAAATCCCCATTCGGCAGAAAATTTTAGTTTCCAAAAACACATCCATAAGTGAAATTGAGTCGGCAAAAGGGAAAGTAAGACGAATAAAACGAATTTCGTATAGGAATTCTGGTGAAATCCCCTAGCATAAAATTATACCAGAAAACATTATCCCAGGAAACTTCCCACCACCACAGAAAATTATCGCCGTGGAAAATTCCACGCAGGAAAAATTCTCGCCTCACAAAATGTCTGTATACTTCCCAATAACGAACACTATACGTAAATAACTGGCTAATTTCAAAGCTTACAGTCCTTTTTCCTGGGGCTGGTTGCCCTCCAATCTTTTTTGTTACTTAAAAAGGGCACTAGAACTTTCAGTTTTCGTTTGAATGAACCCTCGAATAGTGAACATGACTGAGGAATTCAGAAGCTTCAAATTGGACTTATTAGAAGTTTCAGAAACTCATGCAGGAAGGATGGGTTGCATACACATGGGGTGGGCTTCATGATGCATAAGGAAACTGCTGAGTCTTTTCTAAGTTTGGAAAGCATTAATAACAGGATGCTAGTTGCTCATTTTATGGCAAAAAAAAGTTATCAGTCATTATGTGTCCCGGTAGAACCGACTAATGGAGATGGCAGTGACTCAGATGAACTCTACTAACACCTAATGGAATACAAAGACAGGGTTCTAGGTAGAAATATAGTATTTTGATAAGGATATCTTAATGCCAAAATCAGTGGAGATAAGGATAGATGGTAGGGTAGCCTTGGTGAATTTGGGGCTGGGAAAGAAAATATTAATGGTTACAGACTGTTGCAATTTTGTAGGTATAATAATCTAGTGATAATCAACACAAGTGTTTGATCATAAAATTGCACGTAAGCTAATAGGGTAGTTAAATGATGGTAAGAGAGAT